>NC_054560.1:9149456-9174456 GCF_017654505.1 Polyodon spathula
TATTTTGTTTGTTCACAGTTATTCGAATGTCTATCAGCTAGTGTTAGAGTTCCTGGAAAAAGCAAGTAGAGAGAAACCCAAAACCTTTGCAGTTGTATTGCTGGGAGCAGCCCAGAGAATTTTACTTCACAAGCAGCCGCTGGGGTAAGTAGCTACACAGTGACTCTGCTGGTAGCTGTGTTATGTTGTGTATCATAATGATGGTGCATCCTTTCATTTACGTAGGGCACAGCCGCCGCTAATACTGTTGTTGTTTTTTCTTAGTCATCGTATGCCAAATACAACAGTTGTTCCAGAAGCAGTTCCTTTACTTCTACAAAGGTAAGCTTTTTAATGTATTCAATACGGGAATGCAGAATCATTGTAGTGATCTTATGCTACAGCATTTTTTTGAATAATGAAATACAGCAGCAATAGTAGTAATAAATCTAAATGATATAAAATCAAAACAAACAAAAAAAAAACTTTAGTTTTTAGTACTAAATACAGCACAATTAAATCACAATCCATTCTTAATTAGCCTAGTTTTCAAATGCTTAAGGTGTTTGGACTCTTCTGTGATAGCCTAATAATAATAATAATAATAATAATAATAATAATAATGATAATAATTTGTTGCAGGATTGTAGAAATTCTCCAGAGGTTGCTGGTTGTCTCTGACTTTCCTCCGTCGTTCTCAAAAAAGCTCACTGACTTCTATAACTCTCTGTTGCTTCCCCCGTACTGCCGCTGCTTTCTGTACTGGTAAGGATGATGAGGATGAACTGGAGAGTGACTCCCTTGCTTCACAAGGTTAGGCAGCGTGTCATGTGGACTGAAGACGTTTCATGTAAACATTTTAATGTCTTCCACTAGCAGCCTCGTACAGATTTCTGTTGGTTTGATCGGACTGGTTTTAAAAATTCCCTCATTGTAAAGGTTTGACGGGTCTGTATTTTATCGTAGTGTTTATAATGTGTAGTAAAGTGAATGGCATGTCAAATCCCTACTGTCTACAGACACAAGTTATCCTGCTCATGGAAGTCCTTATGCATGTTCCTGCCTAAGGGGGGGCTTCTCAGGATGTGTTTTTGATTCGTTTGATCAGATTCCCAGTAAACAGTAAAGCTGTTTAAATGTTTAAGAAATTGAATGGAATGCAGCATCCCTACTGTCTAGTCACAAGGTACCTCTTCATGAAAGTCCACCCATAGGGTATTTAGAGATTCTACCAACCTTCTGCATGTGACCTGGGAAGCAGCTTTGTGTGTATCTGTGAGAGGTAAAATCGTTCTCTCTTTACAGTTTGAATGTCTACCACTGGGATGACTCTTTGCTGGTGTCTGTGTTGAGAGGCCAGAACATCACTGGAGAGAGAGTTGTGAAGGGAAAGAAGGAGGTCCTGTGTGAGTCCATACAAGTGGTTCTCGCACGAACAGAGAAGTTAAAGGAACAAAACAGGTAGGGCTTGTTTTCTTCAGTTCTTTGCTAGCATGTTTATTTTATTGTGTAGTGTGTCAGAGCTTTTCTGTTGGGTAGAAGTATTTCTACATTATGCATATTGAATAATATATTGAGTTATTTTTTTCTTTCTTGTCTCCAAATCAGATACAGAGAGCTGGCTCGTTATCTCAAGGTAGTGAGAACCAATAACAGAGCAGAGTAAGTAGAATAAAGTCATCTTAAGATCCACAGCTGGGTTTGGAACTAAACAATATCTCAAATCATGTAATGCATGCATATAATATATGTATTTCTGTTTGTATGTGTAGATTGCAGAGGCTGAAAGATCAGATCCCGTTCTTCATGTGCAAGCATGGTGATTTCACCTCGGCAGGTCACCACTTGTTTTATTCTCATGAAGTGAGCTGCTGCACTGCTTGTCGCCTGACCCCCAGGCAGTTTACCATGTACCTGAAAATCCTGAGAACTGGACAGGTGCCAGTTGGGAGCGAGCCCTTCTATTCAGGGGTATGGGAGACCCCCACAGGTAACACTTTTTATTTGTTTAGTTGTATTTATTTTTAAAACAAATAAATCGGAAATGTCTTTTAAATGGCTGTACGTAACACGCTGAGACTCTTCTGCTCTCCTAACTATTCAAATATTTGCACCAAACTCTAGGTCATATCCCTGTGAAGAAGAATGAGGCCGTAAAAGTAGGGCTCCGAATCTTGAATCGCAATGCACAATTGTATATGAGTGTAAGTACTAGCAAGTGTGTGTGTGTGTGTGTGTGTGTGTGTGTGTAATAAATATGCAATTGTTGTTCATCATCAAAATATACTGGTGTGTTTTTAAAGTCAGATAGCTGGGCGGATCTAATCCAGGTTTCCTGCAGTGACTCGAAGCTGGCACAGGATGGAAGCTTTATCTGTGTGGCTTGGAAAGAACCAGAAGAGACATTTCAACAGGTAAATTGTTATCGATCATGATAGATGTGTGTGTTTTTATATGGTGATGAGCTTGAAATGTAAATACATGTGCACTGGGAAATCACTTCTAGCACTTAACTGTGATATAAACAGCTTGGAGTTAACAATCTTAGTATGTGCAATATCTAACTATACCCTACAAAGATTTAGGTTTTGGAGTGCAGCTGGCAATATTAGTAGGCTGTTGGTAGCAAAGCAATACTTTTATATCACAGCAGATTGTTTTTGGACGGGTTGCTGTTCAGTTTGAGTTCTGTTTGCAGTGTGAACACTTCATTTGTCTTCGTAGAGCATTAGAGAAACCGCAGGTCAGGTCTTGAAGGAGCTGGAGACGAAGCAGGTCGTTATTCTACCAAAACAGTTTTACACCAATGTAAGTGTGTGCCTATCTAAAGTCAAAAATCATGTTTCATCTAAAATAATAATAGTAAAAAACAGGCTTGTTTTATATTGCACATTAAGACAACCATTTGATCAGCCCAGATCTTTTGAATGTTTATACTGATTTCCAGACCAGACTTGTTCTTATGCACGTAAGCGGTAATTTTCAACATTTCTTCACCCTACAGGAGATTGAAGACCATGTTTATTTGACTGTGCATTGCAATTCATTTTTTTTATTTTTATAGAAGTCTAATTTTGCCCTTTTTGTCCCTTGTAGTATTTCCCAGATGAAGCCATGCTGATGCTTGTCACTCAAGCGCTGGTTCAAAGGCTGCTTCATGCTCGCATGATCACAGTCCTCAACATTGCCATGGCTTTCAGGGTAGGATTTTGGTTTTATTTGCGTTTCCAGTCTCAAAGTGGATCATTAGAACACACAACAGACTGGATGATCTGTTAGTTCAGCAATAGAGAACCGAGGTTGAGAGGAAGACGCTTAATGCCTCACTCTTGCATTTTCATCATTGTTTCTCCAGCGGAACATGTGGGCTCTGAAATACCTGTTCAAAAGCCTCAGTGTCAGAATCGATGTCCTGCATGAATTTCTTGATTGCCTTATCAAAGATCTGAACGAGAAAAATAACACGTTGCTTACCAGGTATGGCACTGACTGTTGACCTAAAAGCGTCATAAAACAATTGCAGAAAAAAAACAAATGTTTATATTCAACTTCCACAATGTAATTGTTTTGTATCTCAGGACCTTGGAGCAGACAGATGCAGAGCACATCGGCCACTTCATCTTTTTCCTAATTTCGTTCGAGCACGCCATGTTAAGGCCTATTGCAAACAAGATTGTAGACTTTCTGCTGGAACACTGGAATGAGTAAGGAGATTAAATGGGTGGGCGTGGGGTCGAGGGAGGAGAACAAAACCCTATCTGCACTTCATTGGAGTAAATGTTTAAATATGTATTTTGTGTACAATCAAATAGCTATGGATGCTTTTGCTATTATTATTATTAATATAATTATTTTGCGCTTTGTAGGTTTCAGAATTGCCCATGGCAGCGGAATCTTGCCACACTTCTTCAAAACCAGGTGAGATTTTTGAACTGTGTTGTATTAGAGTAGTATTTATGATGACGATTTAATATCCTCCACTAACTGATGCAAGCCCTAACTAAATGATTAAGTACTTCACAACCTGGTCAGTGGTTTTCAGTTAAACAGCAAAGACCTGGAGTGAGGGGGTTGAGATTGCCCATTCCTGTAAATATGAACAGGGGTCTTTGTAAAGCTTTAGGAGTTGGAATGGAAGTGTGTAGAGCACCCTTTCCCTTGCATGTTTGTGCCGTTATTGTTGAAGCTGATTTTAAAGAATAAGTAGCGGTGTTTTCGAAAATGTAGCGTTCCACGTCCCCCATAAGCTGCTACAACTGTTCAAGTAACGTACCTGTCATTTCTTTTCATTAATATCCTGACAACTGTGTACACTACTTCTAACCTAAGTCTGTTTCAAAGCTCTTTTCAAAATGTCTGCTCTAGTGCACTGGGGTTTGAGATCTGTGCTCTAAGTCAGTGGTTCCCAGTCCTGGGGATGTCCTGGGGACCCCCTGTTCTGCTGGTTTTCATTCCAACTGAGCTCTCAATTAACTGGAATGCCATTTGCTTTTTCTCTCCAGGATGTTACGCACTGGAACACTTCGAACAGTTTCCTACAGCTGAAGAACAAACTGAGAACAATAGTCTGATCATGTGTCAGACGGGTTCCTGGACCATCCTGTCTTTACTGGACAATAGCTCACTGGGCAAAACACCTCGCCGAGCATTTAAAACTCTAAACTGGTAGCACCCAGTAGCAGGGCCAAAAGAAAAAAAAAAAAAATTCTATTTGGATTAAAAGCTAATTTTTGCCACGTACTGTACTTCTGTTTGCTACATTTACTATAAGATGTTTTTTTGTTTGTTTGTTTTATAAATTAAAAACAATAACATGTTAATGTAAAATGATTTAGAAGTATGAAGGTAAAGACTAGTTAAGCTTAAGTTTCCAAAAACGAGTGTTTGTTTGATTTTTATAAATACCTTTTGTTTTTTTTTGTTTTTTTTCCCCATGTGGGGAAAAAATTATATTGTGAAAATAAAGTTGAATGCTTAAAGTTAGATGTAATTGTAGAGCTTATAAAATAATTGTTAAACGACTGGATTGAAGTGTGTGTGTGTATGTATGAGGCTGTAAAGGAACCTTTTGCATCCTGTGAGGGAATTACATTACTCTGAATGGCACATTGGACCCATGGCTAACTTCTACACAAGTGTTTGCAACTTTGTGTCTGGCTCGGAGTGATTTGAGGGCGTGTGTCTCAACAGGGCTAATGCTGTAAGGGATCCTGTTTCTGAAGCAACCCCTTGAAGAGCCTGCATGATATTTCATGTGAACCAGCATGCATCCCTTCACACTGTAAACACTTGAGTTTAACAAAGGAACAGTAATTACAGTACATGCTTGATATGCCAGTCAGGAATTCATTTGTGAAAAGTAACACAGTGGTGCCTGGTTTTGCCGTTGTGTTTATTGTTTGCCAGGGCAAGACAGTTGTTTGAAACAATAGACGAATGTACAATTTCAATTACAGTACTTGCTCTCTGGTTAACACTTAACCACACCCAAAGTATGGATTACATGCATGGGTTTATACAGATTATCACTGATATAGTGCAATAATAAAGTCAGATTCCAACCTTGGTCAGTTATGTCTTGATACAATTGTATGTGAACTACACATTGATCTCTGGTGACCTTGGAAGCGCTCGATATATATAACTTAGAATAATCTAGCACCCGTCACACTTGTTGAATAGTTTACTATGTGAGTTGAATGTAGGTTTTTAATTTAAACCAGCTAGTCTATTTAAATGTCAGCCTTCTCTTTTAAAGCAGTACATTTATTAGGCACAATAAAGCAATATTTAGGCTTCAGAAAAGTAAAAGTGCATGCTGTATAAAGGCCTTCCAGTTAACACGGAAACAAATATACAGTACAATACCTTAGAATTAAAACTGCATACAGCACTTTGGCAAAAAAAACAACAACTTATAATCTCTGTTTAAAATAGGGAAAACATTATAGCCCCCCCCCCCCATTACAGATGCTGCAACAAACCTATAAAAAAAAATTACCAGGCCAGTTCCACAAAATACGACCCTGGCTTCTATGGCACACTTTCGCATGTAAACCTCGTACAGTATATGAAACATGGGTCTGAGCCCAATTTGCTAAGCTGCTCCCGTGAAAAGTTTGCAACAACATTTTTATGTATGATTTAATAAATTCCCAAGCATTCGCACCTTATCACATCAAAGTGTTGCAAACATAGCAGTGTTTGGGGGGGGGGGGGTGAGCTTTGTAGATGTCCCTTTGTGCTTCAGACTGTATTATACACAGAGACTTTACCAAATGCAACATGCAACCTTATTTTTTTTACTTCACTTTGAAAATAGCAATTGTGCTGTGGCCTTATCTGTTTCATTGGTCTGGGATATATGATATTTTGCAGCAGGGACTCGTAAGGACTTTTATCCTCAGCCAATGTTTAATTCATTAACTTCTGTGCAGCTTCCCCGTTGTCTGCAAGACTCATCACTTTAACACGATTGAATTAACAGTTTTAAAACTGAAACAATTGAAAAATTACTAAACTAAATGAGGCAATTCATTTGAATATCAAACCTTGTCACATTCTGTCAAATTAACAGATGGCAGGGTATCATTGCTAATATTCTATTTTGGCAGGCTTGAGATTCGCAACAATAAAGATTTTTCAAAAAGAATCTGCGCTCACTGCTGTTGTCCAAAGACCTAAAACCAAAAACGTACCCCGAAACTACAGGACCCCCTGCAATCTGCAGTAATAGCAGCGCCTGCCTTATTCTGGAAAAACACATTCAAGGGATCATTAAAAAAAATACTACCATACCACACATAACTTACATTCATTCATTCATTCATCTTAAAGCCTGCCGAATCAAGCAGGCTCATCCAACACAAACAATTTCTTCAAGGAATGCCAGCCATTCTTAGATCTTATATAGAAAGCTGGTGGTGTAGTCAAATCTGAAGACAGGAGGGGTGCCCCCCTTGCCAGGCCCCTGAAGGTAGTGCAGTTTGATGAGCTCGCCTAGGAACTGCACAATCTTGAAGTCCTCGCCCGAGACGCCCAGCTGGTGCTGCAGGAAGCCCATCCGCCGGCTTGCCACTGAGGCGTCTCCCTCGCCCGGGTGGATGGGGAGGTGCAGGTGGTGGCAGAAGGTGTAGAGGAAGGCCTTGGAGCAGAGCTGGCTCAACATGCTCTGCACGTGCATGAAGTAGGTGCTGCCACACTTGATCTGTGTCCAGTGGTCCGCCAGCTTGCTGATCAGCGTGCCCTTGTAGGGGGGGCAGCGCAGGGTCTTGTGATCCGCGTCCAGGATGCTGACGTAGCGGCTGTAGCGGTTCAGGGAAAACAGCATGCTGGAGCCAGTGGGAGAGGCCACCCTGCATACCAGGAGGTGACAGGTTAACAGCACCAGTATTGTGGCATTTATTTCTCCTGTTTTAAGATGCAAATACCAGTAGGCAGCTGTCTCTCAGTGTACTATATTGATTATAATCTGTGGCTATCTAAGATTAACCACACTGACATCAAGGAGACATGTTTCTGTCTCTGTGGAAATGCATGCAACATCTGATATCTCCATAGAAAACACACTCACCCACGATTTGATCCAACAGTAAGAAGTCTGTTTACTACTGTAGACAGTACACTGTCCATTTATTTAAAACTGTAAAATGTATTTTATATTTTAAGATTTTTTGCATGTATGTTTATGCAAGTACACCACACTTAATACTGGTTGGTAATTCCTGTACACAGGAAGCACAAGATCACTTTAGTAAAAATAACTGCACTCGGGGCAGTGAATATGTCTAGTTCTAATGCTGTACCTACCTGTGCAGGCCGATGAGCTTCCAGCTGTGCAGATCTGTGATTTGGAAGGGGGAGGTCAGCCAGGGCTTTACAGTTTCCGCATACTTGCCCAGGTTCGGCACGAAGATGATCAGGGCGTTCACCAGCTTTCTCACCTTTTCTTCGTCTGCGCCCATCACTACCAGTGTCCTCCCACTGAGCAAGCAGAATATGGCTTGCTGGGCTAACGGGTACTCCCTGATAAACCTCAGGGCACCCTGCCCGGCTTTCCTCTTGTGCTTCACAGTGATGGGATTGCCTGAGAGGAAGGGAGAAGCAGCCCGCTCAGAGCTGGTGGAGTCGCTCATGAAGCTCGTGCTGTCAGAAAAATCGTCCACATCCAGCCTGGCAACCTCGTCAGAGAGATAAGTGAGGTTCAATTTGTACGAAGGCGACCCCTCCGGAGCCCCGTCAGCGGAGGCAAACCCTCCATCATCCACACCCGGGCCTTGCTCTTCCGCTATGCTTGACCTGGGAGCCACCTTCACCAATCCGCTGTTACTGCACTCCTGGCCGAGCTCAGGGGCTGGCTCCTCGAAGCGGGGGCCCTCCTGCCCGATGCAGCAGGCAGGATCAGCCTGCTCTGTGGCCTCCTTTTCAACTCCCCCTGCATCCTTCACTCCGGAGTCCACCTGCTGTTGGCTCAAAGCTGGAGACTGGTAAATGTGCTTTTCAGAGCTGTCACCGTAAGGCCCCTCCTCGTAAATAGAGGTGGGGCAGGATGCCCTCAGATCCTCGGGTGTGATCGAGTCTGTGGTGCTCAGCACTTCGATGCTATCCTCGCTGTTTGTCCTCTTGCTCACCTCCTTCCTTCGGACCACCTCGGGGTAATGCACCGGCAGACTCGCCTGGCTCTCCGATTGGATGAAGGATCCCTGAGCAGGGAAAGATCTCTCTGACCCCAGCACTTCGATGCTCTCTCCGCTGCTTACACTGTCTTTCATATCCGCTTCCAGGCACTCTTCGGAATTGTCCTGCGTGATGTCACAAAGGCTGGACTCTGTCTCCTGCTGCCCTTCCTCACTGATGTCCTGCTCCATTTTAATAAGCACGGTCTCCACGCAGGACGTGTATGACTCCAGGCTGGCGGGCTCGTTAGAGGGGGCAGGATTGGAAGAGTTATCATTGTCGGGGGCTAGCATTTGACCATACTGGGGCTTTTCAGATTCCTCCTCCCAATCTCTGAAAACCTCGAACAGAAAGTTGGTGATTTTTTGCTGCTTCAACAGAGCTGTGTCGATCTGGCTGGTAGAGATGTAGCAGAGGTCGCCCCTGAAGGTCTTCTCGATTTGAGCCAGCTGGTCCATGGTCTGATTGAAGAAGTAGACGTCAGAGAGCTCTTCCAGCGTTTTCAAGCGCTTGTCGAAACATTTGGTCGATTTTGCCTTTATGAACTGAGGGGTGTAAGACGGCCTGCGTGCACTGCTGGGGTCGTCCAAAGGGTCTTCAGGATTAGAGTCACCGGAGATCTGGTCCTGATCCACTCCAAGAGGTTCAGGTTCGTAAGGGAGGAAATCAGGATCCTTCAATTTTCTGTTAGGGTAGGACGTGACCTGCTTTAAAAGGTCTTTGTGCTCGTAGATTGATTTCTCCACGTTAGCCAGCTCATTGGCTTTCTCTATCGATTGGGTTGCGTAGCAGCCGTTCTCTTTCTTCTGCAGCTCGGCTTCCTCGTGAAGCACGGTCCTGGTGTACTCCAGGTCCTTCAGTTTCCTTTCCAGTTCGCTGGCGAAGGCTTTCCGGTTTCCGGTCTTCAGGCACTCTGATGCCTTGGTGAACTCAGAAGAGAGCTCCTGGAACTGCTGCATGATCTTATCTTCATCAGCGGAGATGTAGGCTATGCAGAAAGGCCTCACGAAGCCCCTGGCCTCCAGGTCGTAAAGGGTTAAGTGGTGGACGTAGGCAAAAGCCCCTTCTTTGGAGTCACCCAGCACAACTCTGGAGTCCTCCACGAAGTTAAGCTTGGGGTACCCGCAGCCCGGAGGGTGCCCCACAAAGGAGGTCTGATAATCCACTGACATAATCCTGAGGGAGAAGTAATTGAGATCAAAGGTGCCCCAGGCTTTGGGGTCGTCTGGGATGGTCAGCAGTGGCTGGGGCCCCACTTGTTCAGAAAACTCGGAGATGAGAATGAAGTCCTTGGTGAATTTGGCAAAGGAAGCCTTTGACCAAGGGTTGGCATTTCCAGCATAGGGGAAGAGAGGCAGCCAGAACTCTTCTGGCAGCGAGTTAGGCTCCACATACGTGTCTCCGAAGTAATCCTCTTCCGTGAAAGCTACCAGATCTGGTGAACTAATCATATTTGGTGCTGTGAGAGTGACATGGGGAAAAAGCACCGTCAAATAGTCACCCAGACAGGTTTAACAGAATAACCCAGCCATGACACAGTCTCTCTTCTGCGCACTCTCTCTCCCTCTTTCTATATGAATATAGCAGTATAACCAAACGACATGAACCCGGCAAAATGATAATGATGATGCTGGTTGTAATCAATAATTCACAAACAATAAGGGAAAACAAATATTGTTATTTCCAACAAGAAGTCATTCAATGTGACTTAAACGATAAACACGTCGCTAGCTTTGCCCCCAGTTGCTTGTTGTTGACATGAACGCCAGTAACACTGGCAATTAAAAAAAAAAAAAAAAAAAACCCGCTTGTTCTGACTGAAAAACTAAAACATTATTTACACAGCAATGCCAGATATGAAGTTCCTCCTAGCATCTGACATTAACACAGCAGGCGGTGTAATTCCAGTTATTTTCAGCATGTAAAAGAAAAATTAAAAATACCACCACCAAATACGACCTGACAAATAACTCCTTAACATCACTATCACAAATAAACAGCCATCTTCTATCCACATGACCCGTCCTCATGACTAGAGAGTATCCGTCCTGTTTTGCAGAAAAATCACTTCTCAAATAATCCCCAGCGTCATACGCTTCCTATAAAGCTCATTTCATTATGAAAAGCCGTCCCAGTCAGCGACTGGACCTGTCTTGCTTTTCTTTACACAGTGGTGAGGGGCGGGGAAAAATGCATGCCGGGAAATGTAGTTTTTAGTAATCAGCTTTTACGACAGCCGACCAAAACATTTGTGTTTGCGACACTTCTTGTCCGCATGCGGTAAATGCAGGAGGACCGTGTTCAAATCAGCCAATGCATGATCTAGCAGGCTTTCAATCAAAACGATATTAAATATGTGTATCGAGTGTAGAAAGGGTAACAAGGATTTGATTACAGTTCTACTTCAAGTAATTAGTTACTATGACAATAACTCATTCAGGCCTTGAGAGGTGTTTTTGGAACAGATTCTGACAATCAACAGTTTGCTCCTCAGATTTCAGTCTAGGCACAGTTTTGTAAATGTAAACGAGAGTTGTAAATGGTACTGTAATGTTGTAATCGCATATTAATTAAATATAGTTGTTTTTTTTGTTTTTTTTAAATCTCACAAGTGATGCAGTGACGTGATGCCACCAGTGTGCCCCAACTCTGTTCAGAAGAAAAGGGAAAATAATCGGGTCCTTCTGGGATGATCTTTCGACGCGGATGCTTAACATTACGCGCTGGATTAAGGCTGTCAGCAACAGTCCAGGAAAAGTTTAGCTGGTTCTGTAGACGAGTTTCGACTGAAGACATGCGACGAGCCCAGATAAAGAAAGTGCTGTGCGTGGCCGAAAAGAACGATGCGGCCAAAGGGATCGCAGAGATCATGTCTAACGGGGTGATGCGAAGGGTGAGTAAACACCAATTCCAGGGGCATTCATAGATACACTGCGGTTGGAAATCGATATATCAACTCCATTATGTCTTACCGTGCAACCTCTGTATGTTACACCACACAAAACTGACCTCCTATAGCATATGCAGGGTTGAAATAAGACTCCTATTGCATAGCCACCCATTCCAGGTTTTAGCAGGAGCTTGGCTAGTTATGCTCAGGTACATCTTATTCAAATAGTAAAACCAGGAATGGATCAAAACGTTATACAATGGGAGTCTTTTAAAGAATATTTCCACTTTAAAGCACAGTTTTATACTCCCTTTCTGCTTTAACTACAATGCCAGCTTCAAAACTGTGCTACATATGTATAAGCACGTTTTTTTTTTAAATCTATTAATATTTCAAAATGTGAATTTAATGTATAATATTAAAATTAATATGTGTGTATTTTTTTCCAACAGAAAGAAGGATTGTCCAGATTTAATAAAATCTACGAATATGAGTATCACTGGTTTGGGCAGGTATGTTAATTTCATATTCATTTATATTGTTAACGTCTATTCTTTTTACAGTCCTTCCAGCATACATGTTTAAGTCATTTCTAATGTTAGCTGTAAACTGTAAGTTACAGCCCCTCAATCTGGAATCTTTTCCTATATAAATACACAAAGAAGTACAAATAAGTAGGTGTTCTTCTGAGCACTGCTGGGATATGTGATTGCTGTAGTGTATTGTGAAAACGTTTTAATTGTAACGCATGCACTTTTACAATGAGACGTGATTGGGGTGGGGTTTGAGTGTTACATTGCAGTGATTAATCAAGCTGATTTGTGCTTCTCTGCAGAATGTCACTGTATCGATGACCTCAGTATCGGGTCACCTCCTGGGGCTGGAGTTCAAAGCTCCGTTTCAGAAGTGGTAAGTGAAGCCTAAACAAGACGCTGTGATCCCTTTGCATGAATGAGTGAAGGCAGCACATGCTTGTGTCAGCTAATGCTTGGCTGCAGAAATAACTTTCACGTTTTTTTCATCTTGCAGGCACAGTTGCAACCCTGTCGTCCTGTTTGACGCAGAAGTGGAAAAATACTGCCCAGACAACTATGTGGATATCAAGGTACAGCAATGTACCGATCATTTCTTTTTCATTTATCGGAATAGACTTCTCAAACAAGCACAAAGCCAAGGGTACATATTTTCTCATTAAGATTATGGAAGAATCTCTCCAGATACTTGTTTTGATAGACAGAATGTGTGCAGTTGTATTTTGTATGTGTACTATATACCATGTTTAATGTGTAAAAGGACTCTTATTAAACTGAGGGATCTTCCAGATTAACGCTGTACCCTTCCTGTAGTTCTGCTGTATATTACATTGCTCAATGATGTCCTGCAATTTTTAACATTCCCACATGTTTGCACTGTGCTCACCAGAGGACCCTGGAGAGAGAGGTGAGGCAGTGCCAGGCTCTGGTCATCTGGACAGATTGTGATCGTGAAGGAGAGAACATTGGCTTTGAGATCATTGAAGTCTGTAAAGCAGGTGATAGATCAATCCATTACAGGAGATTTGCCGAAAGTTGCTATTCATTTTAAAGCAGTTGAAATATTGTTAACATAACAACAGTAATAGGCTTTATCTTTCTACAGATCTGTGCTTTCAATTGTGATGAAAGTTGAATAGGAGATTTTACAGACTTATATCCTTATTTTTAAAACTGCACATTCATTGTGATGAAACTTGCAGAAAGCTGTGTGAAGCTATGAACTGTAATGGAGTACTGTATTCGGTTATCTGCAGTGCAGTTGCATGTTATGAGATCTGAACTCGCACACTCTTCTTTCAGTGAAGCAGAATTTGCAGGTGTTCCGAGCCCGCTTCTCAGAGATCACCCCCAACTCGATCAGGAATGCCTGCCAGAACCTATCGGAACCGGACCAGAACGTCAGCGATGCCGTGGATGTCAGGCAGGAGTTGGACCTTCGGATCGGTAAACCGGACCTCTGTACTGCTGTAGAACTATAACACATCCCAACAGTTGTTTCCCACAAACTTCAGAAGAAAAAAAAAAAAAAGCACATCAGTTTTTTTTTCTCTAAATTTGCTGCTTGTAAACCCCTACAGCTCGTAGCTTCTACACCCAACCTGCTGGATATGTTGCTACATTGTTGAATAGTTTCGTTGTTATATATAAGGTGTTTGTTCTGCCTGTTTCTCTGCCAGGGGCCTCGTTCACCAGGTTTCAGACTCTGAGGCTGCAGAAGATCTTCCCTACCGTGCTCTCGGACCAGCTCATCAGCTATGGCAGCTGTCAGTTTCCTACACTGGGCTTTGTGGTGGAGAGGTTTAAAGCCATTCAGGCTTTTATCCCAGAGACATTTTACAAAATTAAAGGTAATGCTTGTGTCCCGGCCAGGTTCCGTGCAGCTTGAAAGCGAGTTCTCTGCTGGTTCTGCTCTTGCTGTACGTGATAGAACAGTTTTACACAGTGCAGATACAGGGCTGGATTTGAAGGTTTTTTTTTTCCGATTTCTGAAATGCAAGGCAGATCACTGGTTGTCCACAAACAAAAGTGATTGTCTGCACCACAAAAACCCCCCAAAAAAACATACTTGGAATTAATAATATGCAGATGTACAGTAGTACACTACAGTGTATGAAGTGCTTGAGGTTTGTTTCTAAAGAACAGCACTGCAAACCACATAGCTTGGTTAGCTCCAGGTGACCGGCACTTTTAACTGTGGGTTCGCTCTACATGTTGCCCCACTTTATTAAAATCAACGAAACTTAAAGTAAATTTACTGACTCTCCCTCTCTGTTTGAAGTGACCCACAAGATGGAGGACTGCGAGGTGGATTTCAGTTGGAAAAGAAACCGCCTCTTCCACCACACTGCCTGCCTAGTCCTGTACCAGATGTGTATGGAGGTGTGTGTTTTACTGGGCTGGCCCTAATGGTTGCATTGGACACACCCACGCACACACACACACACACACACACACACACACACACACCCACACACACACACACACACACACACACACACCCACACACACACTCATTCCAGGAGAAGAATACAGAACTGCACCAGCCTGTCATTCTATCAATGGGTTGTTTTTCTTGTGTTATAAGAATCCTGTTGCCACGGTCATTGATGTGTCCAGTAAACCAAAGAGTAAATGGAGACCTCTACCCCTTGACACGGTGGTAAGTTTACTGTTAAACTTCCACTGTTATCCTCTGATTTACCTTTTGTAGTGATCATTTTTAGATATTAAACATAAGCTATTGTTTTAAGTAAGTATATTTACAGTAAACTATACAGAAGACTTATTTTAATCTTATTTGAAATATGTTTTTGATTTAGCTACTTCAGCAACTTGGCATATGTAATGATGAGTAAAAAGAAAGCTGTATTTATTGGCTCGTGCGTTCAAATTGCATTTCCTTTTTCTTTTTTTTAGGAACTTGAAAAGCTGGCTTCCCGTAAGCTGAAAATAAGTGCCAAGGAGACCATGAAAATAGCAGAAAAGCTGTACACACAAGGGTAAAAACCATCTGGTCACTTAGGGTTACAAAATTATCAATACAGACATCAGTAAAAAAAAAAAAAAATATATATATATATATATATATATATATATATATATATATATATAGCAAAACATACTGTTTAGGAATTTTAAAAGCTAAAACAGTAGGTACAGTGTTTAGAAACCATAGCGTTTGTTCAATGCACTTATGCTGCGGCTGCAGATTTGTATTGCATCCCTTCTTTATGAATGCTAGAGTGTCTTTCCCTCGCCTGTCTCTCAGGTTTATCAGCTATCCCCGTACTGAGACGAACATCTTCCCCAAAGACCTCAACCTCACCCCCCTGGTGGAGCAGCAGACCCAGGATGCCCACTGGGGGTCCTTCGCACAGGGGATCCTGGAGCGGGGCGGGCCGACCCCGCGCAATGGGACCAAAACAGATCAGGCCCACCCTCCCATTCACCCCACGAAATACACCAGCGGCCTGCAGGTGAGCTGCCGTCAAGCGCTTCGGATTCAGAGTTTGCTTGCTCGTGAATTGGTTGAGAACGGATCGTTTGCGGACGGGTTTTAATTGGAACGTGCACTGCGCAGGGGAACGAGCAGCGGCTGTACGAGTTCATCGTCCGACACTTCCTGGCTTGCTGCTCCCAGGATGCACAGGGGCAGGAAACCACGGTGGACATTGACATCGCACAGGAGAGGTTTGCAACGCACGGGCTAATGATCATCGCCAGGAACTATCTGGATGTGTACCCTTACGACAAGTGGTATGCGAAGGTAATGTGCCGACTGTAACGTGTTTACTGCAGCATATTACTTAACCTTGCCAGTGTATCGTTGGTCTGTCTTTCCCCCCATCATGCGTCAATGCATCGACACACACACACACAGGAGAAGCTGCACGTACATGAGCAGTCCGAGCCTGTAAAACTAGTCAGGTAAGGGCTAATCCAGTTGAAAACTAGTTTGCATTCGTTATGCAGTGTTGACGTGCCTGTGCGATTGGTCTGATGCTGCAGGTGATCCCAGTGTACGAGCGAGGGTCCCAGTTCCAGCCCACCACCATTGAGATGCTGGACGGAGAGACAGGCCCACCACAGCTCCTTACTGAGGCTGACCTCATCTCACTCATGGAGAAGCACGGCATTGGTTAGAGAAATGATTTCCTTGTTTCAAATGACAAACGGGTTGTTTTGGAGGAAGAACAGTTTCCAGATTTTAAATTATTCTAGCAATTTACTTCCAAGCTAAGTAAAGCAAGTTGCTACACCCTTGTCTTTTGGGTACAGGTTCCATATCTGAGGTTGTGTTCAATTGCCTGTCCTGGCTTACAAATGTATTACTCCATTGCCCTCAGCCTAGCTCCAGTGTCATCAAGGTGCAGCAAGCATTACTGAAGCATAGATTCAACGAGTCGTGATGTTGCATAAAATTGCAGTAAAACTGAAATCAAAATCATGTATCTGATTTATTTGAAGCTGGATGGAAAGGCATTTCTTTAATAGCGTTTGAATGTTGTCGGTCTGTTTTCCTTTGCTTGTTCTGGTAGGCACTGATGCCACGCACGCGGACCACATTGAGACTATCAAGTCCAGGATGTACGTGGGGCTGACTCCGGACCAGAGGTTCCTGCCTGGCGAGCTGGGGATGGGACTGGTGGAGGGTACCTTGTATTAGACTTTGCAATGGGGCAGATAAAGTTCACTCATCGTGGGCTGAACCAGTTGTAGTGGGAGATGTGTTCATAATGGTATTGCAGGAAGAAGGCTGGCATTTAAATTGATTCTTGTAAAGATATCACAGAATGCTCTCTTCTGATAATTTGTCTTCTGTGGAACATGTTCATTTAAAATCATATTTTATAAGTTGTTTTAATTACGGTGGGAAATTGTTGGTTTTATTAATTGCGTACCTTTTATTTGTAAGTGGTACCAAATTGTGGACCGGTATAGGCAGATGACAGCAGAAAATAACTAACCCAAAACACTTAGTAGAGTAATACTAAACCACATCATTTCACAGAAGCCACCAGCTTGACTCTAAATGTGTTCTATAGTAGATTTCCTATGGGTTTCCTGCAGTGTGCATTGATAGCCTGTTTGTTTCTAGGCTACGATTCAATGGGCTATGAAATGTCCAAACCAGACCTGAGAGCTGAGCTTGAAGCGGACCTGAAGATGATCTGTGAAGGGAGGAAGGACAAGTTCACTGTCCTGAGGCAGCAGGTCCAGAACTACAAGCAGGTCTTTGTAGAAGCTGTGAGGAAGGCAAAGAAGTGAGTTCAAAATATAGTAAATCACGACCTGCAAGTAAAAAGTATTATTATTATTATTATTAATAATAAGAATAATAATATATACTTCAGCACTGAGAATGTAAACTAGATGTGGCATTTTAGAGTGTGTTCTGGATTAATTTGTTTATTAATAAATACGTTATAACATATTTAGCAATGGTTTTGTTATGCCAAGCTTTCATTTTGTTATGTACCAAAATGTCTATTTTATGTAAGTAAAACAAGGACACATGTCAATGCTCTGCACCTATGGGGCAAACTATTGTATTGTATTGTACTGGACTAAGTTGTAGATGGTTTCCCTGTTTGTTCTTGTTCTCAGGTTGGATCAGGCGCTGTCCAGCTACTTCGGAGAGGCGAGAGAATTCACCCAACAGGAGGAAATCCAGATGGAGATTCCTCTTCCCATCAGGAAGTGTCCTCAGTGCAGCCGGGACATGGTCCTCAAGAAGAAGAAAGATGGGAAAGGGTGCGGATCACACATGCAACATTCTGGATTTGCTTTTTTATCATTTCAAAGCTAACGTTGTTCTCCTGGTTGAGTTAAGTTCTCGTGCAGTACTAAATATATATTTATATACCCTTTTGTTTGTGTCTCAGGTTCTTCCTGTCCTGTATGGGCTACCCTGACTGTAAGGCTGCAGTGTGGTTTCCGGAGTCTGTTCTGGAGGTCAGCAGAGATGAAAGTGTTTGTCCTACATGCCGACCACAGCCTGTGCAAAGGTGAGGCTGCATACAGTGGAAGTGAGTTCAGGTGCTCTGTGAGGATGTGAAACACACACAGATTTTTTAACATAAATCTGATTGATCTGCCGTGTCGGTTTCAGGTTGAAATTCAAGTTCAAGAGAGGCAGCCTGCCCCCCGCGATGCCTCTGGAGTTTGTGAGTTGCATCGGAGGCTGTGACGAGATGCTGAGAGAGATCCTGGACCTGAAGTATTTACGAGGAGGAGGAGGTACTCCTCAAACGAACCCTCAATCGGGCAGCTATCTGCGGAACAACCAGCCTCACAACCAACCGGGCCGCCCCGATAACGCATGCAGCAGACAACCTCCTCGATCCAAAAGACCAGCGGTCGTTGTGAGCGCCCCTCATCCAGTCCAGGCAGCTCGGGGGCCTGCTGGAGAAAACGCCGTTGTCTGCAACTGTGCACAGGATGCGATCATCCTGACTGTGCGCAAAGAAGGGCCCAACCAGGGCCGCCAGTTCTACAAGTGCAACACAGGGAGTTGCAACTTCTTCTTGTGGGCTGACCAGCAGCAGGAGGAGGGTCATGGAAGTGCTGGGGGCAGGGGGTTCTCCAATCCCCCCCGGTCAGCTGCTCGACCCACACCAGGGTTCAGAGGCAGTGCTGGTCCCAGCTCCAGTGCCATTGGGCGTCCAGGTGACAACAGCAGCTTTTCGGGTGGGGGCGGAGGTGATGCTACGGTGTGCAGTTGTAATGAACCAGCGGTGACGCGGACAGTAATGAAGGACGGGCCCAACAGGGGGCGCCCATTCCACACTTGCCCCAAACCCAGGGAACAGCAGTGTGGCTTCTTCCAGTGGGCGGATGAGAACGTGCCTCCAGGTAAGATGGGGTAAAGGCTATAAGATTTAGAAAGATGGGACAGGGTTTTAGTTTTACAGCATGTTGGTGTGATTTTATGTAACTTCTTTTGATCTTTTGTTGCTTTTGCATAAGATTCTTTGAAGTTTAAGAATTTAAAAAAACAAAAAAAACAAACTTAGTTTATTAGGAGTTTTTAGAAGTGTTAGTTTTGAATTTATACATCCTGTTAATGTGTGTTTTTTTTGTCCAGGTGGTGGATTGGATTCTGCTCCCCAGTCTGGGGGACAGAAGGGTAAAAGACAAGGTGGCACCACCTCTACTAAAGGACCCGCATCCAAGAGGCAGATGACGTGTGGAGTCTGCCACCAGCCGGGCCACAACAGAACCACCTGCCCACAGAACAAATAAGAGAGCCCCTTTCCTATCTACTGCCATCAATTTTAAAATGGGAAAAGCTGATCACAAGTGTTTGTTCCTGACACTCGAATTAAAAGGTAATACTAATGATAAGTAGAGCCTGTTTTTTACAGATAAAATGCGTCCTGTTATAAAATGTTATCTCCAAGCACAACAGTCCAGAAAACACATACTGGCATATATTATATAAATATAACCTGTATAACAGACATGTGCCTTTTGCAACACTGTGTGTATATACTGACTATAGCCATGCCTGAGCTTAAAATAAACTCCATCAATCTCAGAGAAAATGAACACTGGACAGTTTGAGCAGAACTTCTGTGTTAATTTAGAATCTGTTTTCCGTTATTGTTTATATTTGTGTTTTAATGTTTTTTTAAAATCACATGTTTTCTGTAATAAATGTATATAAAACAGAACTCAGAGTGGTTTATGAAACAGTGTGTCTATATTTTGTCATTTGTTCAGACAAATGTGCCCTTACCTTAACTCTAAATAACTCCACAGAATAACTACCCAGTGAGATATCTAACCACACATCTTGTAATCAAAGCAGCTTGTGGTGTTAAGACCATTACATCCGGACTCCCTGGCCTGACCTCTACTGGACACATTTGATAAAGCATTTAATAAGGCATAGCTTGAGCCAGGTCAGATTTCAAAACAGATCATAAACTGGCTGACTTAACCAACTTCAGTACTTTCAATCTGACACTGTAAATGTCATTTCTACTGTGTATAATTAATAATTATTAACTGGGAGAAAGGAAAACAATGCAGTTTTAATCAAAGTAAAGCTTTATTGAATATATAATTTTAAAACTATTAAACTCTGCTCCAACAAGAACAAGCTCATATTGTTAACCAGTCCAGCAGTGACACACAGAATTCAAGAGCAATTACAGTTTTGAGGACAGTGTGTCAAATGACCAGCTGCATAGAAAAGACAAGTGCACTAAGTGGTGAAAGATTAACAAAAATAAATCAAATTACGTGGCAGAGAACAGCAGAGTGCGTTCAAATATATTATAGTATGAAATATTTTGTATGTGTTAATATTTAAATTCGAAGACAAAAATACACCTTCAATATATTTTATAATACTAAACAATCCCTACTTCTCATACAACAAATTATTCTGCCCATTCTACAAAACTATAGCCAGCCAAGCAGATTCCAGCCTGGAGACTTTCTCATGAACCGACGAACCAAGTGTAACTATAAAGAAGGGAAAAAGCATTATGGAAATGATTTTCTCTTTATGTTCAATTTAACAGTAAATCTACGGTACCCTGCGCTTGTTTATCCACTGACCTGTAACCAACAAAGGCACAGGTCCATGAAGTAAAATTATAATATAGGACAGTCAATACAAATTAGACCCTTTTCAGATGTGTCTTTGTAAATTAATTCAAGCATTTAAAATGTGTTGATGGATGCTAGAGCATCAGAAGAGTTCACTTCAGAAAGCATTGAATTAACTTGTTAGTTTTGATTTATAAAAAGCAGCTCGCCACGTTCATTAGAAAAGGGTCACACACATCACATACACACCGTCCAACTGTCTAAATAACTGTCTCGCCAAAAAGAAATGAACAAAAATAACACATTGTATTCAAAAAGGAGTTTACACAGCAACTAAAGTGCCAATGCCAGAACGGCTATGTAGAATTAAATCAATAGGGCTCTCGGCATGTGTCCATAGGTGCTTTTGAATCATCACTTTATACTCATCTTTGAAGCAGCATATCAGGGTTAGACAACGCGCAATAGAAAGTATACCCGATCTCATCAATCTCTTCTGCAGACAGTTCAGACAGCAGGTTCACGGCCCTGTTGAAGTAGCTGGGCAGGAACCCCTGCTCCAGGTAGCCAGTCGCCTCTGTGATAACTTGCAGGAACCGGTCAGCCAGGGCTGCTTCACTCCAGTCCGACTCAGTGTCGCTGAGGTGCAGGATGACGTTGACCAGATGCCCGCCGGTCACTCTTCTCAGGGATGGCTGGTCTTTGCAGACTGCTTTGAGGATTTTCAGGCAACATAGCCGGAGACCGGAATCAGACGCGTCCAGGTCCCTCAGCTTGGTGGTTTGATCCGTGTAAAAACTCCGGCACCACAGGTTCTCAAAGTTTCCTTTGCTCTCTGGCTGAGACGTCAGCACCGTCTCCCTGAACCTTATTATTGGCAAGATATCAATGAAAAGCTGGCTTTGTTCCTGTTGGATTTCTAGCTTCAGTTCTTGGGACCCCATCACTTGCCTGATGGTGCAGTCCAACATGCTGCCTAGGGCTGGCCAATTCATGGACCCCATCACCAGTTTGTGCAAAGACTCATTGACCGCGTTGGAAGACAGATAGCCTCCCACAATGAATTTATCCCAGTAGCTGCTCCCCCGGCCAAAGTACTCCAGGTTTGTCCGTCTGACCATCCAAAACTGCGGGGTGTTGAGGATGGTCTCCTCCCCTGGAACAAAGTACCAGAACTTTTCTTCGATCAGCAAAGGCACCAGGAGACAAGTGTGATCAGCGGAGACAACCTGAAGGTTGTCGAAAAGCGAGCCGCCCAGAGACATCTCCCCCAGCGGCATCTCAGGCTGCTTGCTGCGGAGGAAAGCTTGGATCTCCATGCAAATGTCCAGGGCTTTCTGCTTGGCCTGGCCCACGTCCGACTCGGAGAGCGTCACGTGACTCTGGTAATAGTGCAGGAGCTTCTCCTGAAGAGTGACGCACAGCGGAACCCGGCGGATCTCCAGCTTCGGAGCCTCAGCCGCACTGGAACCGCTGCAGGCCTCTGTGGAAAGATGAATGCAGCTGTTACGCATTTACTGTGGGAACCGATGCCAGAGCTGTACAACTGAGGACAGAACTACCAACTCATACGTCAAGTCAAACCATGCAAGGGGATCGGTGACCAGAAATGTCCTTTTATATTGTGCAGTTTTAGACAGACCAGTGCAGGTACACTGGGACACCAACTTCTCGAAAAACACATGCAAGATACCAAACTACAAGCAGCCACACCTAAAGCTACATCATTTTAAAACACTTGCCAAGCTTAATTTTGTAACCAGTAAGACCAGTACAAAGCAAATTATGATTTTTTTTTTTTTTTTTTTTTTTTTTTTTTTTACCTTTTTCTATTTTGATTACAGCTGGTAAACTTTTCTTCACAGAGTTTTCCAGCCCCCTCTTCAGCAGTTTAGGGGAAGTACCAGCCAAGCTCAGCTCCTCCCAGGTCTCGCTAATGCTCTTCTGATCTGGTTTCTCATCTTCACCCGGGGGGCGGGCAGCTCTTTCAATCAGCTGCAAGAAAGGGAGGACAAGCAAGGGTCATTGCTCATGTTAAACAGACATTAGACATCAGCTCCGCTGTTCCCGTATTCTGCTAATTTACAAATTGGATGAGCTGTTTTTAGGAGAGGACAGTCTTACCCGTTTCACTGCCAGCGTAGCGATGCCCAGCACAGCGGCCCCCCCGACCCCAAGCACCAGCCTGGCGTTAGCCAGCAGGAAGTCAACAGCCGTTGTGATGCCATCCTCTCGCCGGCTCTTCCCTCTTTTCCGAACTGTGCCCTCCATCGTAGGTAAATTCCCTGCAACAAAGATTTTAGTAACTATGAAGGCTTTGGAAATCCTAGAGCAGCCCATTCCCTGTCACAACAAAAAGGTACAAATAAAGGAAACATACAAACTGAAAACTTCAGCTGGAAAACAACGTTTGCTAATCTCATTTTTTGCTGCTCATTAGAACTGCTCTACAGAAAAAGGTAAAAGCTCCAGTACTCCGATCTACACCTGCGATACTGACTTTCTGGTTTTGGCAGTCCCACCAAGGAAGCAAAACGAGGGTGTGGAGCCCCCTGGCTACTCTACAGGAAACCAAAGGTGTTTTCATCAAAACATCCCAGTGACGTCATTTGGAAATGCCAGAGTCGGACACTGCTCTCAAGGTCAGGCAGGTGCAGAGTTTTAGGGGTTCAGCACATCATGCTTCGATTGTAAAGGAATGCATAGCAGTGCCGGCACACAGACCGTTGGGATTCAAGAATTGCTCCATATTTGATTTCTTCAACATGCCCACCCTAAAAACACACACTCACTATCTCCACCCTGCACTGCTAGAATGAGTCGTCGCATGTTGCAATAATCTAGTAACCACGACCACTGCAGCACTAGTCTGTGTGCTATTAAAAGCATCTTAAGAAACCTGTGTCATATTGTTCAGTTATAATTGTACAGTATTCCATGATAAACTGTAACCCTAACTTACAACGATTAAAGTGTACTCACCAATTGGGCATCTTGATTTTAAAAAAGTCAGTCAACTAAAAACTCAATATACTATACAAGAAACGGGTTTTAATTAACAAAATTATTTTTTTCCAAATAAAGGCAGGACTGTCATTCACGCTCTGTTTAATCTGTCTGCAATAACATGTCCGTCCCACCCCACAGACTGCCTGAAACATTACCAGAATATGATGCATTCCCTCCTACTTCATAAAGGTTGCACTATGCAGTAATACATCTTATATATATATATATATATATATATATATATATATATATATATATATATATATTATATATATATATATATATATATATATATATTATATGTATGTATCGCCCAGACGCTACACACAGCACGATTCAGGTTGTACTGTATTACTTCAGACAGTTAACTTGTACTAGGGGGGCCACCGTTCCATAGAATTCCAAAGTATTATGGTTCTTACATCAAATCATGCTTGAAGAATGCATTTCTACCCCCCAAAAAACTACCCTAATTCACACAAACAATACCTATTATCTCGTGCATATATCTGACACTGCTAATTTAATCAGGAACGCAATATATTATAATGATATTGTCAAATTACACCGAAAAACCACACTCGGTCAACAATACTGAACATATTATGTTTGAACATATTCGTTTGTATGACGCGCCTGGCAAAACACATATAGGTAACCGAGGTTTATACTGGAAAGGCAAGACTTCTGCCATACTAAGAGTACGTGCAAAGGCAGGTGTATAGCCTGAGCTGTGTAATCTAGTATGCAAACACCCGAGCTCAACTCATCAAACCGGACGGTGCTTAAAAACAACAACAACACAACCATTCCCAGTAAGCACCATAAACTCACCTCTGTCTCTCTGCGTTTGTCTGTACGTTTCAAACCATACCTTGGAAAATCAGACGCAAAGTTTACCTTCTATCTGCTCCGTCTTTTCCATACTGTCACTCACAAAGCCAGGTCTGACCGCTTGCTGAACGGAAACGTCCGCAATGGAAGCCTGCTAGCTCCTCGATGGACCAATCAGCGCTCGGCGTCCTTCTCTTCGTCGGCGTTTCAGAACTGACTGACCGCAGGGGAGGCGGGGTTTAAATACCAGGGCAAAACACCAATACCCACAACCCGGACAGAGCAAATTGATTGGCATGCTGAAGCTGCAATAGCGGCTTGGTGATGCACGAGCTAGTACTACCCCCAAACAAGCTTTGGTCAAGATTCTTGCAGTGCAGTTGCAAAAAGAATTAAGAGGGATGCATTAACATGTAGGCATTAATCGATATGGGAACATATACCCAGGGCAGTAACATTAGCAGTACATGCAAAGCTGTATTGCAGTCGCTCGCAGAGGAGCAGCATGCACGGT
>NC_054560.1:9174956-9199956 GCF_017654505.1 Polyodon spathula
TTAAATAACTTTGCGATTATTGAGAAACTAAGTGTATTAGCAGCCTTACAAAAACAAAACCGTTTCTCTCTTGACATGCTTTTACAAGTACAGTGGTTTGTTATGCGATACTTCGTTACAGTGATTTGGCAAGGATTTTACAAGAAGTACTAACAGATTGCATCTGGATTTCTTTCACACTAAACACTATGGGTCAATTACAATAAACTTGTAGATTTAATACAGAGCTGTGTCTTAAATTGCAGACTAGCTGCTACGGTACAATGGCAGGACCATCGCTAGCTGCATGCTAACTTAGTACCAATTGCAATAAGCCATTTCATTGTAGTGTGCAAACAAACTGAAATGAGGGGGGCTCAGTCTGAGTCATTGGTTCAAGCTAATTATGTTCGAGTTATGTTTCATTACAAGATCAAAGTTGTTTTTGTTTTTTTTTAAAGAAAGCCAACGTTATTTAATTAACATTTTTTGAACTTGAACTATGTACAGAACTGTATTTTCTCACAAAAGCACTAAGGCTGAACTGCATAAGAATATTTTCCCTTTTTCTTAACCAAAACTCAGATGTATAATCTATTTTTTTCCTTAAACATCACCAACGTTAATGAAGCAGTATTCGAGGACAAACAAAACTTTTAGTCCTCATTATTTAATTCAATAAAAAAAAGGAATCTGTTTCTAGGACTAAAGGTGTAAATTGAATCAGAAATGCTAATTACATATTTCAGGTATAGCTTATAAAAGTTTAATTTCTTGTTGCATCCATACACAGACAATCATGGCCAGCAGTCATGTGCAGAATTTACAATGCAGCAAAAACTTCATGGAGTGTATAAAAGATTGTATTGAAACTGTGGAGGATGGCCGAAAGGATTCCACAACAATGCTGCAGCACACAACTGCATGGAATACACAAAGCAGATTTAATGATGTCTTCCTCCAAGAACTGAAAACAAGTAAAAAGGTCTAATTAAGCAAATCATTAGTTCAATTGAGGTTTTAGTGGAGTAATTGTCTGCTGGTTTTCATTCCAACTGAATCCTCAGAGTGGGTCTGCAGGAGTGGGTTTGAGAAGCCCTGCTCTAGGGCAGTAGTGCTCAACTCTGGCCCTTGAGATCCAAGCCAGTTCCTGTTTTACTCCAAGCAGGTTCTAATGTAGTTAATTGAAGCAATTGACTCATTTAGGTCCTGCTTGGAATAAAAGACCAGAAAAGGGCAATAGCAGTAACTGTGGGTTTGTTGCAAACACAGCTGGGGAACTGACTTGAACTGCAATTGGTGTTAACTTGCATACTAATTTAATACTGTCCTCCAGACTAACCACTGGATCATCCCCAGTTCATACGCTGCTTTCAGTTCGCTGCAATAGATTTATTGGTTGCTACACACACACAATATTATTGCATTGTGCAACTTTGGGTTTTGATAATACCTGTTTTATAATAACCTACTCTCTCTCTCATTATAATAAAGATTTAATGGCCAAATAAGATTTCTGATGTAGAAATCAATTTTTAGAAGGTTGTCTAGATAAGTGGTTTTTCAATTAATGTATTTCTGTTTTACATGGAGCCATATAAAAAAGGAGGAGAAAACAGGTGTTTTGGAAGATAGAAAACCAAAAAAAAAAATAATAAAATGTGATGTGCAATTTTATTGAAATACAAAATTCATAAATACAGCTACTTCCTTATTTCCAGTAAAATTGCAGAATAGGCAAGTGCAAACAAGCTGACACAGCACCAGGAAAACTAACACATTCAGACACATTGGACAAATTACACATGTAGTTTTGCAGTTTCATTTCGAACAGCAGATTCAACACGTGACAGGATGCCTAGTCCAGCACAAAACCCTTTGCAAGGAAAAAAAAATATAATAAATAATAATAATAAATAATAATAATAATAATAATAATGTGGTTCCACCTCAGGATTACATTGCTTATTGTAATGGTCTACACAGTACCCTACCACGCTATACCATTTGCAGAGTTCATACTTACCAATACCTCAGCCATTAGTTACAGGTTCAGATTGATTCTTTACTAAATTTAACTGTACACAGAATAGCCCATCCACAAGTCATTCTATAAACTGAAGCATCAATATTAAAATTACCCCTGGTTTAGAAGGACAGTGTTTAGGCACAAGAGTACTTTCAATGTATATCAAATTGTGAAGACAATAGGTGCATGATTTAATTCTACAGCCTGAAATCCAAGAGCCCTTTACTGAATTATCAAGACTTCTTTATAAAAGACACTGTCTGTTACTTGACTTTGCAGCGGCTACAGTAATCCCTGCATCCAAAAATAAATCAATACGGGCTCATTCAGTAGTTTTTAAAAGAAGGTGCTTACCACCTGCAAGAAAGCAACACAAACAGCACCTTTAGTGGTGATACGAGTATAAAGAACAGCTACCCATTCAAGTCTACTACAAACCACTGGCAATAAAGTAAAAACAACCCATGAAATCAACCACCTTTCAGATAAAACTTAACTTACTAACAGTGATGAACTGCACGCTGATGTGGTGAAAGTGGCACAAGCGTGCTCAAAGGAAAACAGCTCCAGCACAATGCTGCAGGCTGGGAATTTGGCACAGTACACAGAAACAATGTTTTAGTAACTGTGACAAATTACACTGCAACCAATACTGGACTAAAAAAAAAAAAAAAAAAAAAAAAAAAAAAAAAAAAAGGTGGATACAGCCATTTCTAAAAGATGTAAATTTATCAAAATAAACTGGAAGCCTTGGAATATCAGCTGGTGAATAAATCAGTTATGTACAGCAAGTTGTGCTTTCACCTAGTGGTTTATTATTGATCTCCAAGTGTAAGCTTTTTCTGTTGCAAATACTTTGATATGTTGAACATGTTAGCGGAACAATATGCAGCTGCTTTAAAAACAGGACTTTAATATTTCACAAACAATACTGTATTTTAAAAAAAGACCCATTAACATTTACTGGGTCTTAAAATGTACAGTTTATAACAAATACATCTGGAAACTCTGGTGTAAATGGGTTGCTGTAATGCATAGGATAGATATACTACAGCCTATATAAATGATCCTGCATAGGACAGACGTACTTTGAAACCAAGTCTAAAAAATAAAGTCTTGGAAAATTCTCTGTAAACCTAGTGGTGCATAATTTCATTTCCTCTGCACACAATACCCCAATTAGATATTTTACTTTTAAAAAAACAGAACAGGAGAAGGTATGAGGTTGCAAAAATATAAAAATGTATTCTTCCAAGTTAAGATTAATTATTTAGATTAGCTTGGAAGTATTAAAATTGGCTAAAATACATTCTTCTTTCACGTAATTAAAAATAAATCTTTTCCAGCATTTCAGAGTTGCAAAGCCGGTACTGTACTTCATGTTTTTAATTTGTATTTTATTTTTCACACTCCTAGCAAAATGCGTCAATATCTGAGACTTTGTAGCTGTGTAATGCTGCACTATGGCTATAGAGTAAACCGATAAGGAACGCCTACATTGTGTCCAGTCAAACCTGGTAAAACAGAGAGAAGCGCTCCAGCAGAGCATCCCTGTGAACTGTTTTAAAGTGCTTATGCAGGGGGTTTCCTGAAGACACTCCAGGCATGGAAGCAGCGGGTGAAATTGTGCAGCTCGTTCCCCTTGCGCACCAGCCTCAGCTTCCTGGGGTGCTCCGAGTCCTTGGATCGCAGGTGCTGGATGTAAACCTGCAGGGAGAGCGAGTGAGCGGTGTAGCGCAACTACAGAATCACTCCCAGTGAGCCACACTGCTTTTAACCCTTTCGTTCCTGGCTGGCCTTATCTTAGTGACGTTAACACATGCTGTAGGCTATCATGCTGGAACCTTGCAGGACTCCTAGGTCCCAGTCGGAGATAGTGTATAAAATGCATGTGAAGGATTCTTTTGTGCAGTTCTCATGTACACTCAATAAAGAGAGTTCCTTTTTGAATTATGGAACTTTTGACAAAAATAATAATGCACTGAAATGCACTAAAGGACTGAAAGGGTTAAAAAACTAGCAAAACACAACTAAACCCCAGGTCAAGAGAAACAAGTCTTTGTTTTACTCTTACCTGACAAGCTTTCAAACTCAGTTTAATCTCCACTTGACTGGTCTGAGTCCCAACCCACATGTAAACCTTAAAATGAAAAAAAAAAAAAAAAAACACACAAAAAAAGTCACCCTTTGATTCACATAAAATACCAAGGATTGGCAAATATTTTACATGTAGCTTTTTCCCCTCTCATGACACCTATGAAAAAAATCAATGACCACTCTTCTAGTTAAGTACTCGCCTCTTTCCCATTGTCTAAAAGCATGATGTCATCATCAGCGAGGTCATCTTGACAGAAATCAGAACACTTCTCAGACACGGAGAAATATCCCTTCTCATTGGAACACCTGAGCAAGACAGACAACGTTTATGAAGCTCTGGAAACCACACTCCAGCTACATGTAATACTGAACAAATGCCACCACTTCCCAAACAAAACAGAACCTACATTACCTGGTATCCCAATCTCACGAAAACAGGAATAGCTTCCAACACAGCCTTTCGGAACGTGCGGAATACAATTATTACTGGACATCGTTCAGCTAGATGAAATCCTACCTGAAAAGTCTTGCGTATTTCATGTAGTCTGCATCCTCATCGTAAGGTTTCTGTGCTCCCATGCCGACCCAGAAGAAATTCTCAGGCTCCTCTCCTTCATTTATCACCTACAGGGATCAGAGGAGAAACATTAGCATGTTTCACTGGTGTTTGATTTATATAGATTTTTATATATTCAATTTAAATACATCTCAGGTTGATGGAAGAGACACATATACAGAAGTCCTCAATTAAAAAAAAAAAAATACAAACTAATTTAAAGTAGTGTCCAAAACATCCTTATATTCGATAATAAAATCAATGTGTAAATTAAAATTCAGACTTGTTTTAAATGCTTGGCGTATCTAGTTTGAGCTGGACTGCCCTGTACCTGTTTGCTGTAAGTGTCATCGAACATGCTGTTCATGATGTCTTCAGCAAGCTTAGCCTCATCTGGATCAGCAGCCCTGCCCACCCAGGTGTACACTATACCTTGGTTGTCTGTACTCTCAAATGGCACCTGAATACAATAAAAAGGAAAGCAAATGTGAATCAAATATTCAACTAGCTAAAGGATTGAAAAGAGAGACACAAAAGGTTCATAGGCCACTATACTGGCTGTATAATTAACTGTTCACCTGTAGAAAAATACCAGCAGATTTCTTTTAGAATAAGTGTTGTAGCTTGTACACAACGGGGTTATTTTCAAAACGTGGTGCAGGATAAAAAAAAGAGACCTGGAAGTGTCATTCAATCAACTCAAAAATAACTACATGAAATACCCTTCATTAGACACATTCATTTGTACACCCCAAGAGAGAGGACTGCTGCTCTACACAAACTGACAGGTACAAAAATATACATGTGGCTCAGTTACAGCAAGTCTACAGTCGATATTCAGAACCAGGCTGGATTGGATCCAACAATCCTGTTCCCAGCTCCGCCCCCACCCCGCCAGCTAACATCACAACACCCGGCTCTCCAGGAAAGGTAAGCAAGGAAATGAAACAGCTGGGTGCACTCCTGTGCTTTACTTCAGACGTGAGTCGACTAAATTCTCTGCAGCATGAAGCTACGCAAGCAAAATGATATAACAGGCCAATGAGAACACTGGAAAAGCCTTTAGTTCTTAGACATCATCTCGCAGAACCAATTCAAAACAAAAAACAATCCTAAGCAGCAGTTTTACCTTTCTGTCGTCTTTTTGATAGGCAGCATGGTTTATTCAGAGAGGATTTCTGTACTTCAATGTATTTATGATGACACTTTTATTAACCAAGTCTTAATGTGATCATTTTAGTTTATACAAATTGCTTTTTAAAGTTGAACAGACTAGCCAATAAAAGGTACCTTTAAGATGAAGCAGAACTCCGAATTCAGGAAGCTGGAATCCGTACTGATCTGGATACACCTACAATTATAAGAAATAGATTTCAAAATATACATTTAGCTGAACACAAACTTTATTTTTGTATATTGTTAAAACTAAAAAAAAAACACAAGCACCTCAACACACACCACTCCACAAACATCTGATTTAAAATTCCTTTTTTGCCTTCAAACAAAACCAATGTGAGACGGTCCTGACCCCTGGCGCCCCTCACCTGGTGCAGAGCGCACTTCCGTTCGTCCGGATGTGGTACAGGCTGGGCTGCACGCTGTCATCCCTCTGCTTTCGCTTTCCTTTGTGAATGATGAACTTTCTCTTGAAATGAGAGAGGAACTTCAGGTTTTCTTGCTGCTGGGTCATTCGTACAACCTGCATATTAAAACAAAGAAACATTGTGCGACAGGCTGTTTTGACTTGCTCCTTCATAAAAGGACAGTAAATATAGGCATCGTTATCTAGAAATACAAAAATTGAATCCGTCACAACTACAGAAAGAAGTTCCGTTTACTTTGAGGAATGTTTTTAACACACACTCATTAGTTTAAACTTTAGGACGCAGACACAGGAAACCAAAAACCACTGCATCCATGTGCTGTAGAAACAGAAAACCCAGATCTCCCTTTCCAACACTGATATCAACATTGTAATTTTCCAGGGTTAATTTTTCTTGGTTTAGCTTTTTAGCTTGAAAACTACCTGAAAAAGGGATACCGACACTTATCCATGATGGGAAACGCTTTCCAAATGTACATACCCAAGCCTACCTTACTAGATTACATTTGGCTTTTTACACATTAAAAAATATGCAAGAGACAGTAACCCTTTCAGTCCTGAATTATTTTTGTCAAGCTGAAGAATTCAAAATGAATTTATAGAATTCAAAAAGGGTACTGCTTTATGGAGTATACATGAGAACAGGATAACATATACGTCAGTACTTTAACTCTAAACCCTGCATATGCATATTGAAAATGAACTTGTTATTACAGACGAGGACTCTCTGGTCGCAAAACGTCAAAAAACATGGTTTGTACACTCTTTGTATAATAATACAGCAGATACAATATATCTCCTACTTGCCTTATCACTGCAATACAGAAACCTGGTCAAAAAATAAAATTCACCTCCAGCTTGCCAGGAAAGAGGCTCTCGAATTTCTTCTGCAGACTGAAAGTGAAGGTGAGCCAGCCCATGTTGGAAGCCTCCCGGCCCTGCCAGAAATACACCACGCACTGGAAATCCTCTTCCTGCTGCCGGTCTTCATCATCCCCGCCCCTCTTCTCAGCCTTCTCCTCGTCCTCATACTCCACCGGCACCCAGTATCTGCACACACACACGAACCATTTAGAAATGGGCAATCACCCAGCTGTGAAAAACCATTACCAGCAAGTCCCTTTAGTTGTAGATCATTTTGTTTTCCGGGACTTTATAAATTGACTTTGGATAAAGCTATAAATCCACCATCTATGCAGAGCTGGCATTTCTAAAAATGGTAAAGTAGGCAGTCACTGCCCCCTCTAGTGCAAAACCACAGGTACTGTACTGCAGGTAAAATATTTCAATATATTGTATCACAGCAAAGAAGCCATTCCTAAATTATTAAACAAAACACTGTGTTTGTTTCTATAAATTGTCTACAGAGTTCCTTTTTGAGATCACCTGCAGAGGAAGACGTAACAGTCCTCGGCGTGGAAGTGGCCGAACTCTTCTTCGGGCAGGCGAGCAAATTTCTTTCCTTCCAGAACGAAACCTTCCATTCCATCCAGGTCCTCATTCCACTCTTCCATCAGCTGCTCTGCCTGGGAATTCAAGGACAGCGCATGGAAGACACAAACAAGCACAACTTTAGATACATGTGTATAGAACACAGAGAGTCTAAGCTGGGTTGCATTATCCAATACGGTACCTCAGTCAGAGGCATGGCTGGCTGCCGAGGGAGGAACAAGGCAGTCAGGTCTGCTTTCATCTGGTCTTTCTTCTCCACGTCTTTTTTAACCTTCCCTGACAGCCCCTCCTTCTGCAGCACTTTCTCTGCGTTCCTGGTGTAATCCACCTTCAGAACGTCATCCCAGTTCTTAAACTTGGATTTAAACACCTGGGGTTAAAAGAAGGGGAAGTGACCAAAGTCATTGGGATTGTCCGCTACAGCAAATTCCATCCAAGTTGAGCTTCCTCCCCCCTTACTGTACCTGAAACTCGGTTCCCTCCAGGTTGCGCGTGACCATGGCATGCTTGGGCCGGTGCAACATGCTGCACAGCTCCTGCCCCAGCTTCAGAGCTGCTGCCCGGACCAGCCTGGGGGACTTGCGTCCGAGCCAGATGAACACGTCCGACCAGCAGTCCAGAATATACACCGCCTTAGTGTCCAGGAGAGTCTGCAACTAAACATCACGGCACCAAGTAAAACACGAATAAAAAAGGACTGCTTCTTCCTTCTGCATTATTGAAATTAATTTCTATATTACAGTGGCAGACATTAATATTGCCTTAGATTTATCAGCTCATTTATATTGACTGTTACAATTACATTGCGCTGCATGCTTCTGTGATTTTGTTTCTATCTGCTACCATCAACACATACTTTTACACTGCCACCGCTCCCTTGTATTTCAGAACCATTTGAAATTGCTTAACTAGGTTTACACAACACAGAAACCTCTGCCCAGCATGAAATTAGTATGAAAATCATGCTGCGTTAAAAAAAAAAAATATAATTCTACACACACTGAACCTTCTATGCGGCAACATTAACATATACAATTCCAGCGAAGCACAGGTTTACAGCCTTGCATGACTTCTGGTAAAAATGCTCCCATTATCCAAATTGATATTAACAGTAGGGATTATCACAGTACCAGTCTCATCTCTGGTAGAAGGTCAATCTTTGGCCTCTTCTTGTGTTCCACAGAAAGCTTGTAATTAATCTGAGGGAGCTCCAGGTAGCCAAGGCCAAGACCAACCTAGAAGAAAAAAAATGAAATTATACATTAGGAACGAGGGAAATCAAAAACAGCCAGCCAGCCAGACAGAGAGGATCCTATGCAAATTTGACCTGTTGGTTTTTTACCCTTGGCTTACTTTAGGTCAGTTTCTCATTAAAAGTTACTTCTATGTCATTCAGAGAGGGGAGCCTCAAGGTCTGGAATTGCCTGCACATGAACCAAGCTTCAAGAGCCTTTCAGAAATCAAAGAAGAGAAGTACAGCAGAGAGTTACAGAGCACGTCTGTGTTCAAGGCGTTCTGACAAGTTTAGGGGTTGCTTGAGAAGCTAAACTGAGCATTACTTAAGTAGCGAGAATTGGATAAAATATACACTGACACTTTTTTTTTTTTAGTGTATGGCAACAGAGTTTAGCCAGAACAATTTCATTTTGAGACGGGACTAGCTGTTCATGAATGAGGCGGAACGCTTGCCTTGTACAGTTTTGGTCGGACGGGTGTGAAGTCATCAGGTACGTGCTTCTTGATTTCCTCCGGCTGTCCCCCCAAGAGCTCCCAGAACTCCGGGGTCTCCTGGTTCTGAACCAGCACTGTGATCTCAGACTTCCCCTTCCGCTCATTCTTATTGATCTTCTCAGCAAACAGCCTGACAAAAAATAATTTTTTATTGCATTAAAAGCATCAAGCATGAAAACGACACAGCAGTTTTCATGCTGCTTGGTTGTATAGAGGTGTTGCACATATTGTGTCCATGAAAGTGTTAATATAGGAGCCCTCCACCACGGTCTGTTTGTTGCCTGTCCTGGAATATGCCTTTCCCAGCCACTGACTCCTAATACAGGTTTGGGGTACAATTTGAATTATCCCCAAGAATGACTAGCTGACAGATCAACTGAAATTTGACCAAACACATGCATGATTTTTTTTTTCTGAAAAATACTTAAGCTCTTAATTTGAATTTCGGAGGTCCTCAGATTTAGATGGGCTAGGAATCTAACAGGAAAGTTCAAAACTGGGTTTTTTCACATGAAATCCGTGTGAATATACTGCGGTATTCATACCTGGCTTTTGTCGTTCCGCTCAGAGTGGCCTGAGCCCCTCTCCAAATGAGGATCTCCAGGCCATTGTCCAGAAGAAACACAAAGCTGGAATACAAACATACACACGTTAACACCGTACATACTACAACACAGGCAAACCCAATGAAGCCACTGTACATTATATAGTACAGCTAGAACAACCCAATCAGTTCAAAGTTATACTCACAAAGATCACGTGAACAACACGTGTACAAATCCAAGCGTCGTTACAAAAGACTGCTGAAGCCACTGACACCAGAATCCCACGTAACCTAAGAACTTTCCTATCCTGCATCCTGGAACTCTCCTTCCTACCACAATTGTGCTGGACACGTACCGTGGGTCCAGGGAAGCAGCTTTCAGGGGAACAGATTCCAGTTTTATGTTCTTTTTGCCATAAATACGATACAGCCTAAACAAAAGGACAACAAGAACTATAAAATCTTCCAATAAATCATCGTTCGAGTCACTGGGCCAGTAGACAAAAGCACACATTTTTACCTGGTGATGTATTGTGTGTCTTCCACTGTAAAGAAACCGCTAGCCGTTCCTCCTTCGATGTATGATATCTCATTGTCAAAAACCTGCAAATGGAACAATATTTTGAAGTCAAGATTCAAGTTTAGCCTTTTTAACCTGATTACTTACAAACATCACTTTTGTAATTTTTTTTTTTTTTAAGTCTTGTTATTACATTTTATGTCTTGTTATTATATTCTTATTACATGCCTTATATTCAATTGTTTTTACTTCGTAATTTTCACTGCTTCTTGATATTGCACGCTTTTCTGTTTTAACAGAGTTACGTAAAGCGATTCGAGATACTGTCGTATGAAAGGCGCTATATAAAATACAATAAAATGTAAATGATGTCTGCTCCCACACTGACCGCGCTGAACTCCTCGCTCTCGTCCCCCATCTCCTCTCGGACGGTCCTGCACTCCGCTCCCAGGTAGTTGCGCAGATTGACAGCGTGGATGGCAGAGCAAGCCTTCTTATCCATAGTGGCCTCCTGTCCGATCCAGTAAAAGATCTGCCAGTTCAAGGAGCTGGTCTCATCTAGGAACGTCTGAGAATTAAAAAAGAGTAAGACACAACATCTACCCAAACCATCTGGATGCCACGGTCTGCACGTACCTTATATTAACATGTGGCGGTAATTTCACCTAAATAGAATAAAATTTTAGTTAACTAAATAGTGTTTTTATTTTTTAATATATTGTTTTCTTCAATTTGATCCATTGTAAACGTGCAAATCTAAAACTGGTAATCCGACAATTGGGTAAATAGATTTTTCTGGATAGGCTTATTCTGCAAAAAACATGTGCTGAAGAAGCATTTGAGGAGTAGAAATCCTTGCCTTCAGTATAATGTAACAGTCCGCTTCGTAGAATTTCCCCAGGAATGCTTCGTCCACCTGCATCGGGACAAAGTTCTCAATCTGCCAGACGGTGAGTCCTGGGATCTGGCCCACGTCCTCCGTGAAGAACTCTGAATAATCCAGCTGAGGTTTCTCCAGGCTCTTGTCCCAGCGCCGCGTCTTCAGGTCTGTGTATTTCATATCCCCATTCTCCTGAGAGGTGAACGAAGAAGAGCAGGTTATATCCTCAGTCACAATTTCGCAATTAAAAATAAATGTAAAAAAGTTTGTGCGAAATTTATGGAATTCGAGAAGTTGCCCTGCCAAAACTTAAACACACACACCACTAAACAAAAGCATTGTAAAAAATACACAACCTTAGAAACGGTACAACTATGCATGCAGGGAATATACAAAAAAACTAGCTACAGTTCCACTTCTCACCTCTATCGCTTTGTTCTTGTCCTGCGCCACATCGGACATGCCTTTCAGGACCTGCTTGGCTTGGTCATCCTGGCTGGAGTCCTTCCTTCTCCGCAGACGCAGCTTTCTGGCCAGAGGGTCTCTGCCAGCAATCCCTGGCATTAAGAGTCACAGTATTAACACGAAGGGTACACCTGGGCTCAATTACAGCAGCACTGTTTGCTGAAATTGCAACTACAATACTATTGTAACTGTACAATTTGTAATTAATTGCATTTGACCCCAGGTCTGTTAAGACAATTACAAATATCCTGTATTCTGGGCAGCAAGCAGGTTTACAAAAACAATGTCGTTACCTCCTCCAGCTGCTTCCACTGTGGCAGGAGACGCCCCAGCCAATCGGAGCTGGTTCTGAAGCGAGAAATCGATATTGTACCATTCAGCAGTCCTGTCCACTGGTTTAGGAGGCATCACCAGATTTGGATTGTCTCGCACATCTAGGACCTGATAGAGAAGAGAAAAAGGAGGAGTTTGACAAAGAAGCAGTCTGTTTGGTCTTCTTGTTTAGCTCACTGAAAGCGTGAACAGCTGAACCAGTTCCATCCAAACACACACACAGTAACAGGTGTTTAAGCCATACTAATTTTGCTAGAGTCTTGCTCCACACCCAGACTGCAGAGCAGAAATAAATATAAACACACAAGTTTCTTGCCTCCAGATCTGTAAGAAAATGAACGGCCTCTGGCATCGTGACGAGACGATTCTTATTGAGAACCATTTTCTTTAGCCTGCTACACCTAAAAGGGGAAATGAAATACAACGATCAACCCTAACTTCAACTACACCGTTACACATTGCCCGATTTCACCGAAACTCAAACACCTGATCCCGTCAAGAAAAAAGTCTCTCACCTGCACAGGCCCTCGGGAACCAGCTCCAGGTTATTGTTAGCTGCCATGAACTCCTCCAGGCTGACCAACTTGCCAACCCCCGATGGTATCCCATCAAAGTCCAGCTTGTTCGAGTTCATGTAGAGCTTCTTCAACTTGGTTAGCTTACAGATAGCAGACTGGGAAACGGAAAGAGAGGACAAGAGGGGTGAAGTTAAAAAAAATAGTAATTCAACAACTTAGTCCTATACAGTAAGAAATAACAGTATATTCATGTCTAGTTTTTCAACTAGGGCTGGGACATGTATGCCACTGTGATTACATGGTAAAAGTGCATTTCAGTGCCGATAAAACAATTGCTTCAAGTAGACTTATGCACTGCAATAACAACAATGCAGCTTTATAATCAAGCTGCAGGTAACCGACTGATTGATCCCCAGTGCTAGCCTAGCACAAGTACAAACTCTTACCGGCAGAGAGGAGAGCTGGTTCCGAGACAAGTTAAGCGTTTCCATTTGAGTCCACTGGTCGATGCACAGCGAGAGGTCAGAAATCTGGTTGCTGCTCAAATTCAGACGTTTCAGGCTGGACAGAGTGTACAGACACTCTGGCACTCTGCTCAGATCATTGCAGGACAGGTCAACATCTGGTGGGGGGGGGGCAGTGATGGGACAGACGACAAAAGAGAAATCAGTATTGTGCTTTACATGTGATCCAATAACAGCTGTTTATTTGCTGGAGCACGATGTACCTGCCAGGTTAGTCAGCCCCTCGAGGCTCGTTGGCAGATTACTTTGGGTGCGCTGGGTGTTTCTCAAGTGAAGGGTGTGGAGTGCAACCATAGCAGGCAACTGTCTGCAAAGAAATTGAAACAAAAAACTGGTAAACAATTTAAAAAGAAAATGCCTTTATACCAACATGCACTTAAACTTAAAAAAATACCATAGCATATTCATTTGTACACAGATTTATTTATTTATTCTTAAATCAAACTGCTACAAAAAATGAATAAATATTTCGTTTTTGTGCGTTCAAAAGAAGTTGCATAGGAGACTATGGTGTGTTTTAGAAGTGCTGCACTCTGTCCTGCAGACAGGCAGCTCCCCTACCTGAGCTGGGCGTGCATTAGGGGGTTGTTGTTCAGTATGAGCGTCTGCAGGTGGATCAGGCGTCTCATCTGTGGAGGCAGGCTTTCCAGCTTGTTGTCACTCAGGTCCAGATACAGCAAGTCAGTCAGGTTGATGAACAGCTGGTTTGCAATGTTGTCAATGCTGGAAGAGCAGTCATGAAGTCTTTAATAAACAAACCTAAACAAAACTGTAGTCATTCCTTAAGGATTCAGTGGACAAGCCACTTATTTAGTGCGACAGAAGAGGGCAGTTTCTTAGCTCAAGTCATTCTCACCTGTTGTGACTGAGGTTTAGTACCAGCATGGTTTTAGAGTGCTCCAGGTCTCTGGGGATCTCAGTCAGCTGGTTGTAGCTCAAATCCTACAGAGAGAAATGGTGTATGGACAATACTGTTTAAGGCTGGTTCAAAATCTGATGGAATTTGCTCAATGAAGGCAAGTATGATAGAATGCAAGCTGCACTACAGTTGTGCCATTATGGGTATGTTGAATGCACAGTGCCTTCAGTCCAGTACACCACACTATTTAGTAATTGGATACTCCAGTGAGGGCGTTCACTGCACAGGTTACACTCCAGAGAGTGCGTTCACTACAGGTTACATACCAGCACAGAGAGGTCATCCAGCTGGAAAATGTCATCTGGAACTCCGGAGTTCTTCAGTTTGTTTGCTCGGGCCACAATTGCCTTTGACAGAAAAAAAGTACGGTTTAAGGACAGCGACCTTGGTAAATCAGTTTTCTGTTAATTTGCTTCTTGTTGGGCATGGTGTTTACTCGAGGGTGGTGTCGATTAGAAATCTGAGGATATATGGTAATTGTAATTACAGAGATAGTTACCAACTACAACAGCACAATCACTCCTAGAGTACCTAAACTGAACACCCAATAAACTTAGCATTCATTTTCAAATAAAGCGTGGACACGGATCAGTCAGGAAAGTAGTCTGTAGTTTCTAATAGTTATGTTCTCAAGTGCATTGTTGTTAAAGAGTTTTCTCAGTGGTATTTTACTTGCACTCACCCTGAGACAAGGAAGGCTGGAGAGCTCTCCATGCAGAGTGGTCAGGCTGTTGTGGCTTACTGATAAGTGTTCCTGCAGGAAAGAGAAGATATCACCTGTTAAACTAAGTCAAGGCTTACAGAATCAATTCAATTTGGCTCTTCCACTCAACACGGCGCAGGAAAGGTTCTAGCGGGGGGGATTTAGATATAAAATCATTACCAGTTTTTGGAGGGATGCGAGCTCTTCTGGAAGATAACACAGCCCGGTCCTGTTTAGTTTCAACCACCGCAGGCTGGTCATAGACTTGATGTGCTCAGGAAAATAACCTCCCTATAAAACACAGCAGCATTGTTACACCAATCCCCTCTGGTCATTCAGCAATGCAGTGGATTTCCCACAAAACATTAAAATCCTAAACCTCTCTTCCTGTGAAAAGCACAGCAAGGCTACGTTCTCCTCCCCCCCAAATTAGCACTAATCTCGGACTAGTCTGTGTTAATTTAGCCTTCATCCAACATTAGAAGCAACGTGGGTTTCACTGTATTTATTATTATTAATGGTGTGAATGGACTCTCATAACACTTCAAGAGAAACTACAACACAAAATATAATTCATGCTTTAAGATGATAAAAATAAAGAGGTTAAATTTTTTTAATTGTGCTGTACAATTTCACAGATATGTAGCTTACACAGTGAAATGAATATATTATTACATACAGTATTATAACACAGTATTACATAATAATATGGTTACACCCTACAATAAACATAAGCTATAAGGTAGTGTGCATTACCTTTACAAAGATTTTATTGGTTTCTCAGAATACACTATTTGAATAACTGTGTACAAAGTCAGTATAATTAATAGTTACACTATTTTAGGTTTTAAAAAAAATGTCAATTACAGGGAATAACGCATCTTATCTGTGGAATCGCTCTATACTGGAACACATATTACAAGGCCCAGGAACGACTGGAATTAATATAGATTCTACATTACAAAGAAATAAACTTCAAGAAACAGTTTGCAATTTATAATTAAAACAACTCAACTGACAGCCTTCTTCAATTCGGTGAGCAATATGACGGACACAGTTTATTAAAAATGTAGCCAATAAGCAGCGTAAACTAAAATGGTACACGACCTTTTCACGTGTAGACAGTACACAGGCGTCTATTAAAACGGGATCGTTTTGTTTTTATTTATATTTAATTATCTACAAAAACGGCTCCCCAGTCATGCCAATCTAAAATAAGGCGTTGCTATATTGGCGTGGCCCCACACCGAAACAGACACCGAACACCGCAAACTTGCTGACGCCCAACAAAGTTTCAAACTCTCCCGTTTACACAAAGCATGGATATTAATTATGTGACCCCCCTCGAAGACAGCAGAAACAATGACCCGTCTTACTTTGAAGTCATTCCCACTCAGATCTACCCCCCTGATAAAGGGGAGAACTCCGGTGGCAGCCATTGCAGTTTTCAAACCTGAAGTTGTCTTCTATTTCTGGGTGTGTTGCTATAAATGGCAGAGCTGGTGTTGAAATAGAATCGCCCCTTTACTGGAATGGTACCTTCCGCTTATTAACGCAATCGGGACCTCCCACTTAACTCGTTCGTGTTCACAATTTCAATGACAGCAAATGTATACTTTACACACATATATATACATACATACACACACACACAGGTATTTTTATGTATATTTCTATTTACTTTGATATACAGTACGTTAGCTTAGAAATAGTATTAACATACCCTGTGGGTGGTTTATCGACCATGATGCACCGCACTTCATAACCACGCTTTCTATTTATCAATTGTTAACTTTGCAACGCTTTGATTTTCAAGAATCGACGTGTGCTGCTGAACTGTCTTCCGACTTTTGCATATAATAATGGCGTGCTGGTGTACATCATCACATTGTGCACGTTGTCTGTCCTGTGCTGCTCCTGTGTACAAACTACCAACTTTGTGTACTATTGTTAAAGCCCTGGGCATATTCCCATACCTATAAATAATGGCTGTTTTCTCAGTGTCAAATATACTGGGCATTGCGCAGCAACAAAGGGTTAAACCCCTTCTTATTTCGTTTTGCAATGGCGCTGCAAGTCTCTTTGAATCGTATCTGCGGTAGTGCTAGCTCATACTGCACCCTTCAGGGGAAGCACAACGCTATTGCATTTTTCACTTCAGCACGCCAATCAAACTGTGCCTCTGCCCGCCTCCCGTGCGGATCGTCTATTTTGAAACGTCATTGAAAGCGAAGGACGACGAGCGGTGATTGGTCCATCGAAGAGCCAGCAGCCTGCCGTGGTTAAAGTTTCCGTTTGGCAGACGGGCTGGCTTGGCTTTGTGACAGTATGGAAAAGGGCAGCAAAGAAGGTAAACTTTGCGTCTGAAGTTATGGTTTGAAACGCACAGACAGAGACACAAGGACACAGGTGAGTTTGTGTTAAGTATTAGGGATTAGTGTTATTTTTAAGAACGGTGCGGTTTGATGAGATGAGCACGGATGTTTATATATATATATATATATATATATATATATATATATAAACCTCGGTATATTTTTTACCAGGCACGTCATACAAGCAGATATTTCCAAACTAAAAAAACATAAATTGTGTTCACCGAGTATAAATACTCAAGTATATTTCTACTTACTGTAGAAGTACGGTGTGGTTGTACAGTGTAACAAATGACCCACTAAAATATATATTGCGTTCCAAAATCCTACAACTTATACTTTTGTGTGTGTGTGTGTGTGTGTGTGTGTGTGTGTGTGTGTGTTTTCTATCAATGTGTGCCTTGGACAACACGTTTTTAAAAAACTCCTGGTGATACTTCGTAGTGTAACAACTGTAAGTCGTTCTGGGTAAGGACGACCGCTAAGAAATAAATAATAATAGATGCAGTACATTTGTATATGTATTGTGTGTGAATTAAGCTAGTTTTTGCAGAAATGCATGATTTGGTCAACTAAACAGTAATATATTGGAATGCTATAGAACGGTGTGTCCGTGGCGCTCTGCAAGCGTAACTAAGCTAACACGCAGTATGTTGCAACATGTGACGATGCATTCTCGCAGTGCAGTGTGTGTGTGTGTGTGTGTGTGTGTGTGTGTGTTTTTACGGTGGGCATTTTGAAGGAAACAAACATGGAACAAAGATTACATCCTAACACTGCTCGGATTCTCATTCCTTTACAATCAAAGCACGAAGTACTGAACCTTTGAGAGCGATGTCCGACTCTCGCGTTTCCAAATGACGCCACTGGAATGTTTTGATGAAAACACTTGGTTTCCTGTAGAGTAGCCTGGGGGCTCCGCACCCTCGTTTGTGCTTGCTTGGTGGGACTGCCAAAACCAGAAAATCAGAATCGGAGGTGTAGATCTAAGGACTGAAACTTTTATAAGTTTCTTTTTTTTTTTTCTGTAGACACTTTTAAATTAACAGCTAAAAATGTCACGATCAAACAGTATTTCCCATCTGAAGTTTTAAGTTATTTTTCCTTTATTTTTACCATTGCAGCGGCAGGGAGTGGGCTGTTCTGGTATTATTTACTAAAATCGTTTGTGTTACAGGGACTGTACCTAGGATGGAGGGCACAGTTCAGAAAAAAGGGAAGAGCCGGGGAGAGGATTGCATCGCGACGGCTATTGACTTCCTGTTGGCCAATGCCAGGCTAGTGCTTGGGGTCGGGGGAGCTGCTGTGCTGTGCATCGCTACACTGGCAGTGAAACGGGTAAGACTGAAAAAAAACTGTTCATCCTTCTGCTCACTTAAATAACTACACAGGAACAGCAGAGCGAATGTTTCTTGTTCAAATAACTGTATTGAATAAAACGCCCCAGGATAACTTAATGTACAGGACCCCCAATGCAAGGACTGGTACAACAATGCTGTATGTATATGGTCCACAGCCTGAAAAGTCTACTTCAAGCCTGAAAATTCACACTTTATATTAGTTAACACATGTATAGGTATTGCATTAAGATGTTTGCTTTAAGCTTTCTTTGTTGTGTGCCTGAGGTCTGTTTAACATGAGCAATGACCCTTGCTTGTCATCCCTTTCTTGCAGCTGATTGACAGAGCCGCCCGTCCCCCAGGTGAAGATGAGAAACCAGATCAGAAGAGCATTAGCGAGACCTGGGAGGAGCTGAGCTTGGCTGGTGCTTCCCCTAAAATGCTTAAGAGGGGGCTGGAAAACTCTGTGAAGAAAAGCTTACCAGCTGTAATCAAAATAGAAAAAGGTGAAATAAGAATTTGCTTTGTACTGATCTTATTGGTTACGAAATTAAGCTTGGCAAGTATTCTCAGTTTTTGTATTTTAAAATGTAGCTTTAGGTGTGACTGATTGTAGTTTGGTGTCTTGCATGTGTTTTTGGAGAGAATTGGTGTCCCAGTGTACCTGCACCAGAGAGCTATCTAAAATTACACATCATCAAAGGACATTTCTGGTCACAGATCCCCTTGCAAGGTTTGACTTGATGTATTAGTTGGTAGTTCTAGCCTCAGCTGTACAGCTCTGGCATCGGTTCACACAGTAAATGCGTAACAGCTGCATTCATGTTTCCACAGAGGCCTGCAGCGGTTCCAGTGCGGCTGAGGCTCCGAAGCTGGAGATCTGCCGGGTTCCGCTGTGCGTCACTCTTCAAGAGAAGCTCCTGCACTATTACCAGAGTCACGTGACGCTCTCCGAGTCGGATGTGGGCCAGGCCAAGCAGAAAGCCCTGGACGTCTGCATGGAGATCCAAGCTTTCCTCCGCAGCAAGCAGCCCGACATGCCACTGGGGGAGATGTCTCTGGGCGGCTCGCTGTTTGACGACCTTCAGGTTGTCTCCGCTGATCACGCTTGTCTCCTGGTGCCTTTGCTGATCGAAGAAAAGTTCTGGTATTTTGTTCCAGGGGAGGAGACCATCCTCAACACCCCGCAGTTCTGGATGGTCAGACGGACAAACCTGGAGTTCTTTGGTCGGGGGAGCAGCTACTGGGATAAATTCATTGTGGGGGGCTACCTGTCCTCCAACGCTGTCAATGAGTCTTTGCACAAACTAGTAATGGGGTCCATGAATTGGCCAGCCCTAGGCAGCATGTTGGACTGCACCATCAGGCAAGTGATGGGGTCCCAGGAACTGAAGCTAGAAATCCAACAGGAACAAAGCCAGCTTTTCATCGATATCTTGCCAATAATAAGGTTCGAGGAGACGGTGCTGACGTCCCAGCCAGAGAGCAAAGGAAACTTTGAGAACCTATGGTGCCGGAGCTTTTACACGGATCAAGCCACCAAGCTCAGGGACCTGGACGCGTCCGATTCCGGTCTCCGGCTATGTTGCCTGAAAATCCTCAAAGCGGTCTGCAAAGACCAGCCATCCCTGAGAAGAGTGACCGGCGGGCATCTGGTCAATGTCATCCTGCACCTCAGCGACACGGAGTCAGACTGGAGTGAAGCAGCCCTGGCTGACCGGTTCCTGCAAGTTATCACGGAGGTGACTGGCTACCTGGAGCAGGGGTTCCTGCCCAGCTACTTCAACAGTGCCGTGAACCTGCTGTCTGAACTGTCTGCAGAAGAGATTGATGAGATTGGGTATACCTTCTATTGCGCTTTGTCTAACCCAGATATGCTGCTTCAAAGATGAGTATAAAGTGATGATTCAAAAGCACGGATGGACAAAGTTTTCATGCCAGGGGCCCTTTTGTTTTAATTCTAGCGGCTCTGGCGTTGGTACTTTCAGTTGCAGTGTGAGACGCTTTTTCTAGTGCTCGATTTCAGCATGCAATGTATTATTTGGAGGTTATTTTTGTTATTTCTTTTTTTTTTTTCGGTGAGGGAGTTATTTAGACAGTTGAACGTTGTATATGTGTGTGAAGCTTTTTCTAACGAGTTGCTTTATAAATCGAAACTAGCAAGTCAATTCAATGCCTTTTTTAAAAGTGAACTGTTCTGATGCTCCAGTAACTCCTTCTAAATGGCTTGCACGAATTTTACAAAGACAGATCTGAAAAGGAAGAACTATCTGATTTGGACCTGTGCTTTTGTTGGTTACAGGTCAGTGGTAAAACAAGGAAAGGGTACTGTGATTTGCTCTCAAGTTGAACAAAAAACCTTTTCAGCATTGCACAGGCAGGTGGTCATTTGGGGATTGTGGCCAAAGAGAATTGCATTTTGAAGAGTTTTTTTCTCCCCTCAGCTGTCTGTATGGTTTGTCAGTTAATGAGAAATTCTCCCTCATGGAAACTACTTGGCTGTCAATAGTTCTGTAGAAGTGTTGAACTGAGAAATAGGCATTGTTTAGTATTATGAAATGTATTTTTGTCTTTTAGAATTGAAATATTAACTCATACTAAGTGTTTCATACTAAAATATTTTCTCTTCCATGTAATTTTGAATTCATTTTTGTTTAAAAAAAATCTTTCACCACTTGGTGCACTTCAAACCTAAGTCTGTTCTATACAGCTGGCAGTTTGATACGCTGCTAGATTGGTAGCTAACATGAGCTTGTCATTGTTGGAACAGAGTTCTAGCTGTGTGACAGTGGAGTTCAATAGTTTTAAAATGATATATTCAATAAAGCTTTAACTTGGGCTAAAAACTAATTCTGCATTGGTTTTCCTTTCTCCCAGTTAATAAATAAATATTAATAACTATACAGATTTAGTGAAGGTCCTAAAAACACTGGAGCTAGGCTGAGGGCAATGGAGTAATACATCTGTGAGGCAGGACAGGCAATTGAACACACCCTCAGATATGGAGCGTGTATCCAAAAAACAGTGGTGTGGCAACTTGCTCTATTGTTTTTAATAGCTTGAAAGTAAATTGCTACAATAATTTAGACCATATCCCTTATACAAAAAATATAATAATCTAGAAACTGTTCTTCCTCCAAAACAACCTTTTAGTCAATTGAAACAAGAAAATTGCTTCTCTAACCAATGCCGTGCTTCTCTGTGAGTGAGATGAGGTCGGCCTCAGTAAAGAGCTGTGCTGGGCTTGTATCTCCGTCCCTCGCTCTTACACTGGGATCATCAGACCAATCACACAGGCACGTCAGCACTGCATAGCGAATGCAAACTAGTTTTCAACTGGATTACCCCTCATCAAACTGGTTTTACAGTCTTGCATTGCTCACGTACATGCAGCTACTCCTGTGTGTGTGTAACACGTGTGGAATACAGACTATGAAACTGTCACCAAAACGGTTACTTTCATGAAATTACATTCATGCATTGACGCATTATGGAATAAAAACTGAAAACAAAACAGACTAATGATACACTGGCAAGGTTAAATAACATGCTGCAGAAAACACATGGTACAGTTGGCGCATTACTTTCGCATACCACACGTCGTAAGGGTACACATTCAGGTAGTTCCTGGCGATGATCATTAATTAGCCCGTGCATTGCAAACCTCTCCTGGGTGTTGTCAATGTCCACCGTGGATTCCTGCCTCTGTGCATCCTGGGAGCAGCAAGCCAGGAATAGCTGCTGCTCATATACACCTTGTACACAACAACAGTGAAAAACAATGCAGCAATACAGTCAGCGGATCAGGTACAGAAGCTACAAGCTGTAGGGGTTTACAGCAGAAAACATGAATCAAACATTTTGTGATGTGCTTTTTTTGTGGGAAATAACTGCATACAACTGGATCAGTCTGGATGTATTACAATTGTACAGCAGTACAGAGGTCTGGTTTACTGACCAGAAGGTCCACCTCCTGCTTGACATCGCTGACTTTCTGGTCCGGTTCTGGCAGGCGTTTCTCATTGAGTTGGGGGTGAGCTCTGAGAAGCAGGCTTGGAACACCTGCAAATTCTGCTTCACTGAAATAAGAGTGCAAGTTCAGTCCTCAAAACATGCAACTGTACTGCAGCTAACCAAGTACAGTACTCCATTACAGTTCACAGCTTCACAGAGCTCTCTGCAAGTTTCATCACAATGAATGTGTGGTTTTAAACATATAAGGATGTCTAACTTGTAAAATGCCCTAATCAAGTTTCATTATAATTCAAAACACGGTTCTCTAGAAAGATAAAGCTTATTACTGTTGTTATTTTAACATATTTCAACTGCTTTAAAATGAACACCAACTTCCAGCAAAGCTCTTGTAATGGCTTGATCTGTCACCTCCTTTACGACTTCGATGACCTCAAAGCCGATGTTCTCTCCTTCGCGATCACAATCTGTCCAGGTGACCAGAACCTGGCACCGCCTCACCTCTCTCTCCAGGGTCCTCTGGTGAGCACAGTGCAAACATCCAGGAATGTTAAAAATGCAGGACATCATTGAGCAATATAATATACAGCAGAACAACAGGCAGGGTACGGTAGATACACAAAATAAAACTACATTTTTTCTTTCAAAACAAGTATCTGTAGAGAGTCTTCCATAATTTTGATGAGAAAATATGTGCCCTTGGCTTAATGCTTGTTTCAAAACAGGGCTTGCACTGTCCATTCAGATAAATGAGACAGACTGGATCAGTGCATTGCTCCACCTTGATATCCATTAGTTCTCTGGGCAATATTTTTCCACTTCTGCATCAAACAGGATGACTGGGTTGCAACTGTGCCTCTAAGATTAAATTATGTGAAAGGTACTTCTGCAGCCAAGCATTAGCTGACACAAGCATGTGCTGCGTTCACTCATTCATGCAAAGGGATCTGTCCAAAGAGATGCAGCACTTGTTCTCTCTTGCTTTCAATGCTCCTTAAGCCTGTTATCTGTTACTAGCTGTTGTCTAAATTGCTATTTCATCTTATTTGTATGACACACACATTTACAATGTTCTAGAATCCACATCCTAGCCTTGTATTTAATGTATCTACATTGTTCCTCACTATCTTGCAAAGTGCTTTGTGATGGTGGTCCACTGTGAAAGGCGCTATATAAAACAAATATTGATTGATTGATTATTTCCATATCTGCTTATATAGGAAAAGATTCCAGAACGAGGGGCTGGAACTTGCAGTTTATAGCTAATATTAGAAATGATTTAAATATGTGTGCAGGAAGGACTGTAAAAAGAAAAAATGAATAAGAAGAACAGAAGCAAACAATATAAATAAATATGAAATGAACACATTTGCCAAACCTGTGTTTTCAGCTCTTAAACAGTTGCAGTTCCAGTTACTTATAAAATGTTATAGCTAACTTGAAATCTGCAACTGTTCAAGAGCTGAAAATAAGCAAAAAGGTCTAATTAAGAAACTTAGCAATTCAATTAAGGGTCTAGTTCAGTAATTGAGAGCTCGTTTGGAATGAAAACCAGCAACCAGGGGGGAGGGGTCCCAGGATCGAGTTTGAGAAGCCCTGTCCAGATAGACAGACTTTGATTCTTCTTCTTCGTCTTCTGCAGAGCTGCTGGTGGCATCTCGCCACTAACGTGCGATTTAAAAAACAAACGTGTACATTTAATATGCGATTCTTTACATTTAATTAACTATAACGCCGTTGATCGCAGAAATGGGTCAGTTCCTCTCAATGTTTGAATGAGTTTGTATCACTTAAGCACGAAAGGTAATGTCATAGTAACTAATTACTTGACCTAGAACTGTAACCAAACCATTTATACACTCGCTAATATACTCATCTTCTGATTTACGTTTAGTACCTATTTGATTGAAAGCCAGTATTTGTTTTTACCGCATGCGGACAGAAGTGTCGCAAACACTAATGTTTTGGTAGGCTGTGCTAAGTAAGTGTCGTAAAAGCTGTTTACTATAATCTACATTTCCCGGTAGGCATTTCTTCGAAAGCTTTTTTTACCCCTTTTTCGTAAGCGCTTTTCCGAATGAAATTAGCTGCACATAAACCTTATTATTACGCGGGAGATTCACGAGTAGTGATTTTCTTCAGAACAGTCTGGATAAATTCTTGTCATGAGGACGGGTCATGGATAAAAATGGCTGCTTATTGTAATTCTTGTTTCTGATAGTGACATTAAGCAACTGCTTATCACAGATCGTATTCTGTGGTCGTCTTTTTTTTGCATGCCTTCTGAAAATAACTGGAATTACACCGCTAGCTCTTTTAATGAGTGACGCTAAAAGGACATTCACGCTCTCCGGCTTTGCTGTGTAAATAATGTTTTAGCATTTCTGTCAGAAAAAGTGTTTTTTTTTTTTTTGTTTTTTTTTTTATTATTCATTGTCAATATTGCTGGCATTCATGTCA
>NC_054560.1:9200456-9224038 GCF_017654505.1 Polyodon spathula
AAATTAAATGTGCTCAGCATCTAACAGGGGGTGCTGGAAAAACTGAGAATAGCTGCAAAAGTTTGGATGAAAGCGTTGACTCACTCAGTTACTTGAATTTCTGGTACAGTGCTGTACTGTTTTGTTGAATGCCACAATATAAATCATGCCTTGGTATGAAAGTCATCAGAATGCAGATTTATGGTGTGGCAAAAATATACACTCACAATGTATGCATAACTGCCAATATACAGGTGCCACTACAAAATGAAATGTTTTGTTCACTCTTAAATGGCTTCTACAAATGGCACATTGACAGTTAGAGAAGCGATGTTTGTCACTGAAGCACCTGAAATAAGTTTGGAGTCAGTTTCTTTGTTTCTGTACTAGTTTATGATTTGATAATGACGCCTGCAAGATCATAATAAAAAGTGAAGGACAGGATGATGCTTGTTTGGACCCGCATGGCAAAGAAGTAAACATTGATCTCTCCTGGTGGGTGTTTATCAAACATTACTACCTGACTAACGAGATTTAGGGAAGATGGGGGAAAGGATCCTTTAGAGTCACGCACATTAGCAAATGATAAGTTAATCTTTAACAGAGCACACCTGAAACACAAACCTGTTTACACCTTAACATTTCTACAGGTCACAGTCTCACTCACCTTAGCATAGTGACGCTCCCTCGCCTGACTGGAAGGAAAAGCACCGGCTCGGACACTCGGATGGGCTTGAACTGAAACTTGCATCCGAAGCACAGCGCAGAGTCGCTGAAGAATGACACGGACACGATGGGCCTCTCGAAGATGTGGATGGGGTCCACGTGTGAAACGATGCAGCCGCCTGGCTGGTAATCGTTTATGACAGCGCTGTTGACGAAGCCTTCAGGGATGACCCGGTTTTCCACCAGCTTCTTTATAACCAGTTCGTGAACCCAGTCTGGGATGTCATCGACTTCTCCCTTGGGGTATAACCGCTCCTGCCCCGGGCCTCGCTTTTCTAACTGCGCGCCATAAGTGTATCCCTCCCCAAAGAAATACTTGTTTCGCAGGGGTGCCCGGTCCACCGTGTGCTCCCGGTACAGGCCCCTTTCAGCTGTAGATACAATCTCGTCGATCTTCGCTTCGATGTGGGCGCAGTCCACCGAACTGAAAATGTTCACTTGTCTGATGCCATCTTGAACTTTCTGGGCCTCCACTTCTCTCTGCTCTTCGTAGTCGCTGTAGTCTTCCTCGGAGTCCTGGTATTTACGCTTGCGTCCATTGCTGTAGTCCGACACCTTGGGTTTGCAATCGTCTCTGTGGGGTGTCATAGATTTCAGCTTCTCTCTCAAGTCGGTGTAACCACTCGCTGCCATTTTTATAATATATTATTACCGGGTGTGCTTAATAACACATTACATGTTCCCATATTTCAGACTTGCACACAGCTTACCGGTACTTCGAGTGGCACTTCACTGTTTCTGGCAGGAAACACTATGTTTCTGGGATAAGCCAACTTTACAGTGGCGTCTTATTGTACAGCCACGAAATGATCTTTTATAAACTGTCCTGTACTATCTAACAAATGTTACTGCTGTGCAATCTCTCTCTTCGTTAGTCTAACAACTTACTAGAAACTAATTACTAGCCGCAATTATACGCTTCACCAAAAACCTTATCCTAGCTGAAGTATGTGCATCAGGACTAAAACACAGAATTGCTACGCCGTATTCTTAAATCAGAGAAACAAGCCGATCTCCACGGCAGAAACAACTGCACACCGAAATGCTACAACCCACCAGCACTACAGAAAATGTCGTTTAAGTTAGTTTTCACTGCGATATACCCCCCATACCTGACTTACGCACTGTTTTTCATAATCACAACCGCACACGAAAACACCAGCGACTCGTGTAACCCAAGCTGCCGGACGCGCATGCTCCCCATTCCGCGCTTGCCCGTTTCACGCTTTTTGTCCGCCCATAGCAACCGCTAAAGCTATTGGCTAGTACTGATAAATATATTAAAAGTGGACACAATCGATGTCAGGCATATTAATTTTATTGACCGGCTGTTTTAAGCTACCGCCACCGATCCCCAGAGACCCATCACGACCTCCCCAATTTCAGAGTCGATCCTCCACAAGACGCTTTCGAGGTTCCGCCCACTTGCTTACAATTATTGGTCTAAACGCGCCCGTGCTGCGGCAGAATGAGCGCTTAAGCAAAGCGATTGGCTAAAGGACACGCCCTTCAACTGTATGCAAATATCGCTTTCTTGCCTGGTTGAGAGCCGGAGTTATGGGGTCTTCTTCACAGTGAAGTTGTCCGAATCAGTGCCTACGTGTTTTAAATGGTTCTGTATTTTAATGTCTTCATACACACATGAATATATATATGTGTGTGTGTGTATATATATATATATATATATATGTGCTTTAAACCATAAAACTACAGATCAAATAAAAATGTGACCGGCAAAACTACATGTTCATAGGCCACCTCTGTTATTTTTTCTTGCTGGGAAAGTACTAATGTACGCAACATGAGATCGGATACAGACAGTATACTCGAACAAAACGTCTAAGGGCGAAGTGTTAAACGCGGTTTACACGCAATGTTACTTGCATGAAATTGAACGACTAAGGCAGTGTCAATACACGTCATGAACAACGTTTACATCATTAGGTGTAACTTTAATTCTAGAATCCTGTCCAAGGTTCATTCAATATTTTAATATATATATAAAATATATATATATATATATATATATATATATAGTATATATATATATATATATATATATATATATATATATATACTGCCGGAAAAACTGACAACTGTAATCCCGAAATGTTACAAACGAGTGGCGTTCAAGTTAAAAATTTTGGTTATCTTTGAACAAATACTTTTTGTAAGATAAAATACCCTAGTTTTGTTACTCTCAATGTATCAAGTACCTCATATTCTTAAGGGTTGGTATTTAGGTCATGCAACATCCACTGTCCTTAATTCTACAGTTTTTTTTTTTTTTTTTTAATCCTGTGAACACAGTGTGAAAAAAAAATCTATTTTCTTTAATCTCACTTTCTCTTAATTATTTCACATCAGCAGACTGCTTAATATCCCCTGTCAGAGCTGTAATGTCACGGAAATCATGCATTGAAGCTTATTATTGCAATTTACAACTGACTGAGTCTTCAGAGACACATACATTAACTATAAAACAACATGCAGCGGTGTGCACATTTATTAACCCCTCAAAATTGATCATTTATATTCTCTGGGTGTGATCATTACAATTTTCTGTCAGTGATCAGTGATATAGGAACAATAGGCACTGGTGTGAAAATGTTAGACCACTTTATGCTTTAATTAGGCATCTTAAACAACTTTTAAAAAGTCTCATGCATTTTACCATTTGTGGCTATGAATTCCTTTTCTCTTACTATTTTAAATCCATTGCATGTGTGGCCTATTAAAGTCACCAATTAAATTAGACGATCACTCATTTGTCTATCTTGACAAAAGACTTTCAGCAACACTGGTCTGATTTAATATGCACAACAAATCAAAACTCCAGAAGCAATGAGGTGCTGTAATGCATGTGCACACTACTGTGTATTTCATGTACTTATTTTTTATTTTACAGTTTAGAAAAATAATAAACCATCACACTATTAACCTATACTTGCTGGCCCTGTGAGGCCAACCTTAACAGCCAGGAGGATTTATTGTGGACCTCACTGGGCACTGCAGGAGATGGGGGGATGGGATGGGGAGGGAGCGGTCTTTGGAGTTGATTTAGTGACCAGCTTAGCTGCTTGTTTATTTCTGTCCCCCACACTGCATTCAGATATAGATTTAGCTGAGTCATGTCCTTTGGCACCAGCAACTGTCTCCTCTGTAAAGAGCTGCTGTAAACACTCCCTGATGGCTAGGTATGATACCCTGAACAGAATACTACATGTACAGTATTCATTAAGTGTCTCTAATTACTGTGTATTTACATAGTAGTTACTTATTAAATACATGCATACTTACACATAATTACAATTGTATTATGCATAGTTACAATGTACTTAATGTGTAAGCCTTTTTGCACGCTATAACCTTAACCCTATTCTTAACCCTAACTCTAAACCTAACCTTAACCCTTTTCTGATACAATTGATGCAAAACAAAGTAAAAGACTGATTAGCTTTCTATGAAATGGCATGCATGATTGACAGGTTTAGAACTAATATTGGGACTTGTGTAATATTGGGAGAGCGGCTTGTTTGAGCAGAGTGATTTCAGTAGGTGGGAGAGTCAGCCTCTTCTCACAGGCAGACAGGAGGTTATTCATGTGCATGGCAATGACGCGACACAGCTCCAACCCCTGGAACACAAACAAGAAGGGATTAGTGCCCCCGTCAGTCATCTTAACTATCACAGCCTTGTAATGACACAACCCTGTCAAGAGACATAGTTTCAGTGTCTCACAGAGGAAACGTACAAAAATTACACTGGGGCCTATTATGATTGGCAGTTGTATATTAAATATAACCCTGACTAGAGACAGAGCTTCAAATGAAAAAAATAAATTAGAAATACATTGACCCTATCTGATAATGCTGCTGTAAATTGTCCTTACAATTTAAAATATATTTGGCTTCACAGCACTGGAGTGTTATAAACAAAAACACTCATGCATTATGGGAACCCTGATCCAATATCATAGGCATTTTAATAAACTCCATCTATTTCTTTTACTCCAGTTACAACTGATCTAACAGCATGATGGACCCCAAAGCTCATACTTTTAATATATGCAAAACAAAAATCTCAAACAAGCTATCTGAGTCTTAGTGTATTTTTGTCTGTAAACGTTAATCCAAGGCTATATAAGTGATTTAAACAGTGGCTGCATTTAGATCCATCAGTCTTTTTTTTACTATTCAGTGCTGATAACTGAAGGTGGTGTGGCTAACGCAATGAGGTGTCACTGCAAGATGAGATTAGCAGCTCCCTGCTGGCTGTGTGTCACCCAGACCCAGCACAGTAGCATGAGACCCTGCCCTGGAGTATCGGCCAGCCGTTACACAGAGCAAGGAATTTTTATTTTATTGTTGAAATGGTTATTAGAACCTGCATAGCTAGAGGTGGAAAGCAGATTCCCATTGCATAGCAGTTTGATCCATTCCTGGCTTTACTACGAGTTTCACAAGAGCTTGTTACCCATACATTGTGGCTAATCAAGCTCTAGGAAAAACTGAAATGGGAGAATCTGCTATTCAATAGGAGTCTTATTTCCATCCCCAATAGACATAATAGTGCAAAAGAACCATCAATTCAAAAACTATTCTGAAGCAGAACAGAGGCAATTTGTTTTGCAGAAAGAAAAGAGGAATTAAACCTTCCAATAAACTAAGTTGTCTCCTGCTAGTATGTGAAATGATGCCTTTGGCTTTGTACTGTACGTACTGTACCCCGCTTGTACCTGTTTGAGTTGCAGCTGGGTGATGCGCTGTGACATCAGGTCTCCCAGCATGATCTCCACGTAGGGGACGCTGGAGCCAGCTGTTGGCCTCTGTGTTCGGGTGGACTGCACTTCCTTCAGAGGAAACGTCACCGTCAGCTCCTGGAATTGTGCCACAGTGTCACCAGAATATGCAACACAGGCTCAAGTACAAAGCTACAGAGGGTTTTCTTGGGTTACATGGGTCTCCTTGTTGAGGAAGTTGAATCCATTCTGGTTTATGGCCAGGACACAGGGAAAGATAATGGAGCTGTTACTGCTGCTCTGGATGTAGAAGAAGGAGGACCCAAACATGGGGAATGAACTCACCAGGCCTGCGATTAATAAGAATACATCAGCACCCGGCACAGTAACACACACACACACTCGCACACAACTTATAGCAGCACTAAAAGAAACTTAGCACATACTGATATTAATTCAATTAAACACAGGTGTGCAGCATACTTAGAAACACTAAAAGAAAAAAAATCATTCATAAACATGTGTGGACTAAAAATCTTTATCAATGTCATAGTAGGATCTAAAACACTGCAAGCATTAAAAAAAAGACTGGATTCTGTGCTTTTAAATGTAGGGAGGGGGAAATGGTGTCCTAATAACGAACAAGTCTTGATGGGCCAAATGGCCTTTTTCTCGGTCCCAGATCTTTCAAAGATTGAAAAATGCTGTTGAGGAATTTGGCTAGTTTCTATTGATAGTCCTAAAGGCCAGATCAAGTAGTGCAAGCATTTAAAGTGCTCCTGTTTCCTCCCTGCTCTTACTGTACCTAGGAACTGTGCCCAGGCCTGGTGGGGACTCAATGCCTGGACCTGCTGCACGTGCTGGGTCACCATGTTCAGCCAGAGCTGTGGCCGCTGCAGCCCAAAAAACTGGGACGGTACGTACTCCTGCACCTCCTGGCTGCGTGAACAGAAAAAATATATATATTCTACCTCTCTTCCACTGCTGAAAGAAGTAGCTGAAGATGTGGGCATGGGATTTTGCATTCTCTGAAAGTCATTGCAGCCCTGATTTGTAATAGTTGCAGAAGCCCGTGTTAAATCCGGATTGGAAGTGATCTGTGATTTCAATGCCTGTCTCAAGGTTGTGTCGGGGAGGCTGCCCTCTGCACCAACACGGTGGGGAGGTAGTTTCTGTCCTTGGAACGGTGTTGCAGAGCTGCCAGCTTGGATACCTGCTGCAGCTGCGGCACGCTCGCCTTCCCCTGGGGGAGCAGGGTGAGAAGAGTCTTCAGGTAATCTGGGAGCACCTGCCCAAGATAATGCACACAGGGGTGAGATTAACTGCAGCATCTACCAGACCTGCCAATTACAATTACAATCCCAATTACAATTACAGCAGAAGTGTTTTCTGAAATTGTAATTCCAATGCTATTCTGTTCAATTACAGTTGCAGTTACAATTATGCTGCAATACATCGCTCGTACCTGGTTATAGTGCATGGTGACATAAAGCTCGTTGTCAAACTTCAGGGGCTGGGACCAGATCACTCTCCTGAACCAAAAACTGTAGTTGACGTCCATCTGCTCCACCTCTGTGGCTATATCCAGGATGTATTCCTTCTTTTTCAAGGGACAGACATTCTGTCCTGCAGAAAGAAGTCACTGTTGTATCTACAAAAAAAACCTGAACTAGCCCCAGTGGCCTAATGGATAAGGCACTGGCCTCCTAAGCCAGGGATTGTGGGTTCGAGTCCCATCTGGGGTGAACTCTTTTTTTTTATATATATTTGAAATTGATTAAACAAAAAAAAAAACCCACACAATTTCAAAATGTGTGTGTGTTTCCCTCTTTATTGCTTTATCTATGTATTCCCTTTTTCGGTACAATTTTAATTACTCACTATTGCACACATGATACAAATAACACTGTAGTGCTCAAGAGCAACCTCTACTGACAGCTAGTAATATTACAGCATCTTAAAAAAAAAATAAAAGAATACATTTCAAAAACAATTGGAGGCAGATCTGTAACTCGGAATCCAATTATTTTTATTTCACACAGTACAGGGAAGCCTGTCAGTTAATGATATCAGCTTCTCCCTCTATGTAGTGCACCAACCAATCACTCCAGATGGTGAGAATGACCAGGTTCTGTTCCTGAACCTCTCCCTGGCTTCGATTCCCACCTCAATCATTACGTGACAGTTTTGAAGAAAGAACATTTACTTAAACTGAAATCAGCACACCACTTTTTTTTTCGCACATGAAATCTATAATATTAAATCTGATATATTTCAGCCATATATAGTGAATCCATTATGATCTAGTTCAGTGGTTCCCAACCCTGATCCTGGGGACCTCCTGTGTCTGTTGGTTTTCATTTGCTCTCAATTACTTAACTAGACCCTTAATTGAACTGATAATTTGCATAATTAGATCTTTTTAATTGTTTTCAGATCTTAACAGTTGCATATTTCAAGTTAGTGGTAACATTTTAGAAGTAACTTGAACTCTACAACTGTTTAAGAACAGTAAAACAATTTAAAAAAAAGTTCAAATTAAGCAAATGATCAGTTCAATTAAGGGTCTAGTTATGTAATTGAGAGCCCAGTTGGAATGAAAGCCAGCAGGCACAGGGGGTCCCCAGGACCAGGGTTGGAACCACTGACCTAGATGTCCGGTTGCGTCCTGGAGGGATATTCCACTCCAGTTTGTTTAACAGGTCCAGTGAGAGAATGAAATACTTCAGGGTGTGGATGGAGGTTTAATTGGTTCAATTAAACAATTCAAAACAGAGCTGGGAAAATGACAAGGACTGGAAGGGCCAACTTACGAGTGACCTCGTAACTGCTCATAAACAAACACAACAATATTGTAATTAATTCTGAGGCTTGTCTCTGATATAAACAAATGAAAAACGAGCTCCATTAGCGTAGCATTTTAGTCCCAGGCAACAGAAAAGTGGCCTGCCCTACATGACCTCCTCCTGCACTGGGGATGTCACATATACAGTGGCTCTCAAAAGTATTCACCCCCTTGGACTTTTCCACATTTTATTGTGTTACAACATGCAATCAAAATGGATTTAATTAGGAGTTTTTGCCACTGATCAACACAAAAAAAGGTCCATAATGTCACAGTGAAAAATAAAATCTACAAATTGTTCTAAATTAATTACAAATACAAAACAGAAAATAATTGATTGCATATGTATTCACACCCTTTGCTATGACACACCTAAATATGCTCTGGTGCAACCAATTGTCTTTAGAAGTCACATAATTAGTTGAATCAACGATCCCCGATCGAAACCACTTCATAATGCCCCTCCAGCCCATTCTTTCCTACTGTATGCAGTGTATTAGGACGCCTCTTGTATTCTAAAAGACATATCAGGTTAACACAGGGACTTCAAGGAACAATTCATTGACAAAATAGGCTCTGGACTGTGGTGGTTGGTTTCACAAACCAGGATCAGCACTAACTTGCACCAAAATTGTCAAAGCAAGCAGTCAGGTGAGGGTCTGTGTCAATGACCTTCTTAGTTTGTGACTCAGCGACGGAGACAGCAGGTGGCCAGCCTAGAAGGACTTCATTCAATTAACCTGAAGTGACTGGATCCACTTAGCAGCTGATCTTTCCCTGAAATCGACCACAGTGTAATCTCTCAATTAAACCAGAACTATACACTGGGACAAAACGTAGTACACCGTTACTGGAGGCGACAAGACTAAAAATCAAGGGTACTACAATACAGGGACTATAATAAATGATTAAATATAGTTGTAATAAACATCACCACCAGGTGGCACAACAGACAGGACCGTTAGAATCACAGATAAACAATAACACCTGAAAGGAATAGAGACCCCTACAAGACTGCTTAGTTTTTATTTGTTTTACAGACCTACTGTACTGGTATATATAGTACAGGATAATCTTCCTTTATTTACGCATTTCCTATTTACCACATAGCAGCACGACCACTTTACTGGACTCATGGAACACAGGTTATTATCATGTCCCAGTTCTAATGCAGTAGAGGAAAATTTATTTTACATTACTAATCATTACAAAGTTTGCATTGCTGAAGCCAATTCTGAGTCTTGTTTTAAGCTTGTCTTTAAAACAGTTACAGTTGCCACATACCCACAGTATATTCACGGCATTCATTCACTATCAACCACTTAATAATTACTTTAAACAAAAGGCTTCTTGTATAAAATGCACTTTATTTCTCAGCTCGTTAAAATGCAGCACAATGAATCTGCTTCCCCAGTGAAGACCCAGCTCCCCTTGCAAAGCCATAAGGAGCAAGCTTCAGGTATCATTCCAATTGACAGTAGCACACTGCAGCTGCCAAAAAACAAAGCACCTTACCTTCTACTGTCACTCGCTCACGCTGCAGCATGACTGTCTACGTCCCTGCATTATTCCAAACCAGTCCTCTCCATTCCCCCCACTCTAACCTGTTCCTGGGCTCAGTACAAGGTTAGGGGCTGAGCGCTGAGCATTATTCTCAATGCAGGTGCCGCAGAAACCACCCTGTTTGCTGTGTAACGCCCCGTTGCCTCCCAATGCATATTTCATGATGGCTATTATTATCGAATGGAGGCAGAGGTTCTAATCTTTCTTGTAAAGGAGCACCGAACACCATTACTGTGCTGGAGAGGAAGTTATGAGCTGCTAAATACGCAGAGTGCCGTGACTAGTACCTTACTGCATGGGAGTACAGCACAGTCAAGTACAATGTGTACCGGAGATACCAGAACAGAAAAAGATCTCCGAGTCATGTGACACAGCACGTTTTCCACATGCAACCCTTCTGCCGGTTTAGGATTTCGGCTAGATTTCTAGAACGACATTGTTGTGTCCGCTAGTAATGGCAGCACAGAAAAAGAGTTAATAACACTAAGACAGTCACCTTTCAAACAAAACGGGGTTCCATAGCAAGTTCACATTTTTATTTCTTTATCCAAGTCACTACAACTGAATTCCGAATTTCCCCAGATCAACAAAACAACATACACCATATAGTCTAAATCTTTTATTTCAAGCATAACATTAATGTTTGCAAGATGCTATACTTGCATCTGATTGATAGGTCCGTTTTGCCTTAACTGGGCACTTTAAATATCTTTTCTTTGGGGCCACTTTGCCTGGAGTTTTAAAAGAGGCTGATAACAGGATTAAGATCTGGTGTGATGGAGACACCCATCCAACACCTTGTAGACTTCATTTTAAATGATCATGCATCTGCCTTTAAGCAGAGTTGCTTAAAGTGAATTCAACTTTAACCATGCAATCATGAGTTTTTTTTTTTTTTTTTTACATGATTGAGCTATGATCTGTTTCAGGGGATGCAAATTTTATTAGCTTTGATCAAAATCAAACAAGATACAGTGTCAGCTGGCGTATGCATGTATCTGACTAGTTTACAAATAAAAAATAAATCTAGTTAAAATGAACAAAGTTGGCAATCCATCCGGATTGTGGCAGGGTTAGGGTTAAACTGCTGACAACGCACAGGTATTAATACAATGCTAGAACAGGGCACGGCACCTTCGAAAAAAAAAAAACAACATTGTCTTTGCATTGCTCTTTTCTTCATTTGGTACACAAAATATGGAACTACTAACTATGGTTTATGATAAGGTGTTTCTGTTTTGGTACAACACTTCGTGTTACTGAATCTTTCTGGACACAGGTCTTAACAGTGGTCTCTTCTCTACCCTCAATAGGACTGGATCAGGCTGCTTGGTGATGGCCAATGATTTAGCAGGTTATTTCTTCACAATCTGGATGACATCTTCATGCTCCATAATGTGTGTCAACCCCACTCTCTGAGGACTGTACTTGGTACTTGTTCCCTTTAAAAAAAAAAATAATAATAATTAGGAATTTCATCCTCATTGGGTTTCTTTATTTTATTGGTTGCATTGGAAGTAATTTACTTACCCACACAAGGGCATACTTAAACTGGCTCGCTAAAGTTCGGTGAACTGCATGGCACTAAAGAAGATGAAAAAAAAAAAAAGAAAAGGATCATAGAACCCTCAACTGGACTAACAGTGTCACAGTTACAACATGGACCATACTTATGCAAGGAAAGAACTCATGAAAAGATTAGAAGTACTCCACTTTCGATTATTGGAAACTTGTTCAATTCTGCTTAAATGCTTCCTCACACACAAATACATAAATAATTTGGTTTCCTTACACTTACTATTCATTAACTAACTAGGACATACACTACTTTCTGTACTACACACCCATTACGCGCTATTAATTAATAAAGCAAAGCATTTATAAATACCCCAACTAAACAATAACAGGCATAGAGAATTAACAGAGCAACGAACCACATGCTCTACAGAAGCTCCTCGTCTCATGATTATACCATCAGCGAAGTCTGGCCTCTCTGTAAAGAACGTTAACAGGATTACAATTACAATGAGAGGTTGTTCAATTACAATTATGCAGCAGTAATTAATAACCAAGCAATAATCACAGGTACAAATACAGAAACATCCTCCACAACTTAGCGGTCACTAAAAATGGTTCAGGAAACAAGAATAATGATGGAATGACAAAGAAACGTGTAATTGAACTGTAATCAATCAATTATATAGTGTAATTACAAGTCAAATTGCGCAGGTGTGCAAAGGTTAAACTACAATTCCACTGTAATTGCAATGAATTCTGAACTGCACAATTACAATTGGAATTTATCCCAGGGCTGCTTTGCACAGCAGGAAAGGCTCAGTAAATCAGAACCAGACTTCTGTCACACCTACAGCTGGCTTGCTTTCATGTAAACACCCCGAAGAATAGACCATGACAAACAATGCATTGGTACCTCCCCTCTTCTTTGTGTAGATACAGATGAGAGCCAGGTAATCCCACAGTCTCTCAAGCAAGTAATCCAGGTTCAATTTCATCCCACAACTACAAAAAGAACAAAGAATGCTGGGCTTGAAAAAGTCTCATGACCGCAATACGATCAGATCTGAGGTTAACGATGAAGTCACAGGTCAAACGAACATCCTGAGGGACTTTAATTACCCCAGATCATTAACACCTTTAACCTTCACTGGTGTAAACATGGGTATGAAATATTGAAGGAATTTTAACGAACATATTTTTGCTGTTGTCTAGATTTACTTTGTATACCATTTTCTGTTTAAATCATCATATCCTGGTGGCTTTTTAAAAATGTTAAAATGGGTTAAAAAATAAAACCGAATTACCTGATGACTACGCTGTGTGGTCTCCTGGCCAGACGATCAACTTCTTCCATGGAGATCTGATCTATTTTATTATAAACCTAGAAAAATGTCAAAATGTCATTCCCAGCCCATTTTTATTTACAGAACAGATTCTGACAAATCAACACACTGTAGATGCCACAAGGAATTAAACTGTTTTCAAAGTATAAAAAGGTTTAATATACAACTGCATGAAAAGACTGTGTTGTAAAAACCCAGGTACTTCAGGGTACTGTACTTACATAAACGCAGTTCATGTAAACCCTGTTTCCAACGATCACATCAATGAACTCATCTGGAGTGCTGTCTTCCCTGAACAAAACCTCGGCATTGAAGATTTCTGTAGGGAAGACTTAAGGAAGATCTTGTACGCTGCTGTGATGCTAATTACTGCTAGTGGCTCCCAGTACAGCACATTACCGCAGAGACCCAGGAATATAACACAAGGTCACGTTGCTCCTTTAGTAAAGGATACTGTACTCGTGCAGAATGAGCTGAACTAACTTCTCTGAGCACTGCGTGAGAGGAACAGTTGAGTTATAGGACAGTCCTCCACCCTTCTTGGGCTAAAATCAGACAAGAGAAAAAGGCAAAATATTGGCATGAAAGTAATGTGTTTTGTTTATTTATTTATTTAAACAGGATAGATCCACTGATTTTAGGCACTGACTTTTTCCTTAATTTTTTATTTTTTTTTTTAAAAGGGTTGTGAATCTGATGACAACGAAGAGGTTTATTGCAAATCGGGGTTACAGCTGATCAGATGTGAGAGATATTTACAGAAACACATGAAATAAAGGAAGTGTACCTTGAAGTAGATGTTGGGCTTGGACACGTTGAGTCTAATCCCAACAGATTCCAACTCTTTCTCCAACAGAACCCTGCATTAAAAAAATGATACACAAAACATATATAAAATAAACCAGCTGCCTCAAATCAGTGTTAGGACACCTTTAAAAATAATCTGCTGCTGTACCCGGATTCAGACGTATAAAGCTGGGAAGGCAAGTAGGGAAATAGTATCTTCCCATTCCTGGTGTGTTTTACCGTTACGATAATCCAACCTTTTAATACCAACCTCTGGACATCTCCCTTCGTGGCATCCAACATCATAATGACAACATCTGCCGTTCTGGCCACAGCGATGACCTGTCTACCTCTACCCTTTCCTACAGGAGACACAACAAACAACAGTCAGCCTCATGGCTCCCCTGGTCATTAAAACACAGAACGCCAACAGAGCACCACGATTTCCACTACCAGCCACATAAAAAGCACATTCATTCTGTAGGGTGGCATACCTTGGGAAGCTCCTTCTATGATACCAGGCAAATCCAACAGCTGAATGTTGGCACCTTTGTACTGATGACAAGAAAAAGACAATTGTTATGTGCGTTTTTACAATCAGAGCAACTGAAAGATACACGACAGAGTGCACGCACACGGCGGCTTAAACACACATCATACCTCGATTACACCTGGGATACAGGTCAACGTGGTGAATTCGTACGAAGCAGCTTCGCTGGCAGTGGACGTCATTAAACTCAAGAACGTGGACTGGGAAAGAAAAACACAGGAGAATCCCGAGAATGTATAATGTTGTCAGTGGTTTGCTGTAACAGAATTTCAAAATGCGATAGACATTTTAACTTTCATTGGAAACCAAGCGATCTTTGATTATTGTAAGTGATAGCTGACTGTTAAAAGTATTGAAGATCACCTGTAAAGAACCCATACATTTTCTCTTGCTTAATAAATAAGTAACCAGTCTTTAGATTGTCTGTTGTAAATCTCGGCAGGAACAACTCCTGTGCAAAGTAACTGCAGAATCCCTTACCTTACCCACAGAGGGGAAACCAATAAGTGCCACTCTGGCATCTCCAGATTTCATCACATCGAAGCCCTCCCCTTTAGCCCCAGCTGATTTTGAAGGCTCCAGCAGCTGCGCTCTGTACTTGGCTAGCTTTGCCTTCAGCAAGCCCAGATGGTATTCAGTGGCTGCAAAAGAGAAATGTTTTACAGCCACATACAGTATTTGTACAAACCAGCAATCGGGGTTTGGGTCAAATTCGTTTCCCTTTTAATCCATTCCAACACATCATCGATCAAGATTGAAATTAGCAGTATTCTGTTAAAATGAGCGGCAACAAATGACTTCAGTTGAAGTCCCTGTTTGTTAGCCGATTAAACTGGCTTCAAATGAGAGCAGTTGAACAATTATGATGTCTCTAAAATATCAACCCTTCAAAGGAATCGATTTATAAAGGAATTGGAAATAAGAAAAAATATGAACTGACCCCAAGCCTGCCAGCAATACAGCTTACAATACCAACCATCAAAGCGAGATGATTACAGTGTTGCGATGGTGTGATAGTTACAGTGCTCATGACCAGTGATTTCTACCGGCAAGTAGAATTTAACACAGTAGGCCTTTTGATTGTGTGTCCCACGTTTCGCATATGATCTGTAATTGAGTTTTTTTTTTTTTTTTTTTTTTTTTCATCCACCTGGCAGCAGTACAATTGTCACTTTTGTTGTTTGTTTTACTAACTTGTTGTAAATGCTACTATACGCGTCAAACATTCCTTCTCTTGCGAGTTCTTATATAAACTGTATCTTGTTACCTTTATTCTTCTGTGTCCGGGAGATTTCTTTCTCGATTTCAGATATCTTCTCAAGGATGCCCATGTTGCACTCTTATGAATTCCGAGATTGAATAATAAACAGAGCTGTAATTTCAGTGTTGTGTAGCTAAAGAAGTATACTAATATTTATAGGAACAGTCGAATTAACACGTATGCATGCTAAGTCCACACTACTTCGTTTGTTTTTATCAGTATTATTATTATTATTTAAGCGTTAAATTGAAATAGTTTTTGATCTGCACATTGCAGCCTCCATGCAGCCGCAAGCAAGCTGACATCAGTCACCGGAACTTGGTGCAACTATCAAACATTCCGGAGTAGGACCAAAACAATAAAAGTGTATTTGGTTCCAGCTCAGGTTCCGAGTTTCCATCACGATCTAAATGCATTTGATTGCAGGCATTGTGTTCAGAATCTTGCAACATAGAACTGTTTATTGCAATAATTTATAATAGTGCCTTTGTGAAAAGAGTACGTTTTTAGTTTTGCTGACATCAACCCTGCTTACTAAAGTAAGTCCTATGTAAGGTGGGTTCAAACTATCAGAGCATTATATGTGAAAAATGAGATCTCAATACAGTCTCATTCCAATAACATCTCAATATGTATCCAGGACTTTTTTTTTACTGTGTAAAAGAAGATAGTACATGCCACACTAGGCATTCATTTCAATACACACCATGAACAATTCACATGTACAGTATAGCAAACTTGAACTATCTCAGTAAATATCAATTTCCAGGAACGTCTCATGTGATTCTTATAACACAACACCCCCGCTGCTAGATTCTACAATAAGATGGTGACGTTTAACTAATTTTACTATCCATGCAGAACTCAACTGGAACGGTCCATTCCTTAAATAAAGAAATAACGCTGGCTCATGGAGCACATAAGATAAACGATCTCAGGCTGTCGTCACGACACGTTTTATAAAGAGCCACTGCAAAAAATAAACCAAGGAATAAAATAGTTTTTGAAATATTAAAAGCCATTTTAAATGGGTACAGAAAAGGCAACCGTCTCCTTGAGGTCATTTATTTAAACATACAGAGGCAAATATATTTACATAAAATAATACACTTCTTGCTTCATACATTCAATGGCCATCTATCATCGTGGTAGCTTGTCTTGCACACACTGGTATTCTCCAGCAGTACAAGGTTTTGAAGTGATCCTCAATGCGTCCCTTTGCTTGCTGTGGACTCTTCCTCCCCACCCTCTTCTTCCTCAGGTTTCAACGGGACTCTGTATTTGCTCAGAGGTGCGATGACTCCTCAGCAGCCATAGAGTTCAACCAGCTATGGTAGTAACCACGGAAACCATCAATCTTCTCCAGGCAGGTGTTTTTTGACTTGTACTGAAAATGGGAAAATTAAAGTTATTTTATATACAAAACCCATTCTATCTAACCTTGAGAACATGGCAGCAGGCCCTGATATCTGGGCACAGCGGGTGGGTTTTGAGCAGGGTGTGGCACCTTCAGCATCTGAGACTGAAACATGTCCAGGGCCTCCACAAGCTGGGGTAAAGAAAGAAATAAGAGATAAATATATTGTTTACCCGAGCTTTGTTTTACTTGCCTCTCTTTTTGATGGCATTATTACACAGCCCACAGTGCCACCACCTGGCCAAACATCGTAACTGCGGTTTCTCTTAAAACCATATATTAAAACACCTTTGAATGAAGCATTTCTTGTGAAGTCTAGTCCAGGCAGTTCGTGCGGTATAGAGTTTCTACAGCGACAGTTTCTACTCCTTAGCATCTCCCTGCACTGCAGGACGCACCAGTAGTCTGACTTTGAGACCCAACAGAATCACAATCAATTATAACGCCTGATGCACTGCAGTCTGATTCATTTCCAAAGCATGTCGAAGCCTGTCTAATCCAGTTCATCGTTTCTGCCTCTGGTGTGTGTGTGTGTGTGGGGGGGTGCGGTAACTGGGGGCAGGGCACGACGCACCGATTGCACACGCGTGTTCTGCGCAGAGCCCGTCCCTCAGGGTTAGTAATAGAAAGCGCAGTGCTCGATGGAAATGCTGTCACTTTGTACCAATGTTGTTTTTACACCGATTCAACACACGGCTCGCCATTTTAGTTAGACACTACGAATATTACAAACAGACACACTGTGTGCATCGCTGTTAAATTAACCTGAGCACCGATCACTTCAGTTCAATACTGTAAGATGCACCTTTAAGTGCGGCCGATGCGGGATGGATTAGTCTTCTCTTGGGGGTGAAAGTTCACAGTTCAGACTCCCATCTCGCTGTGGTCTTTCATCGAAGTCTGTACCGGAGTAGAAAGGAGGGAGATTGGTTTTTGCTCTGTATTTTTTTTTTTTAAGTTCGTTTATTTCACGGTTTTGTTGCAGTATTTTGTTCTCTTTGTATAGCGCGAAGATGCAGGACCTGCTCGCCACTGTTGATCACATTAAATTCGATCTGGAGATCGCTGTGGAGCAGCAGCTGGGAGCACAGCCTCTGCCGTTTCCTGGCATGGACAGTGAGTTAATAAAACATCAGTGCACGACTCAGCAAAGTGCATATACGAAAGAGCTACAGAAATACTGCAACGAGCGTATTCCAGCGAGTTACAGAGCCAGCTCGACTTAAAACGTATTGTAATTACCTTGTGTGCTTGGCGGTGATGCACCTATGTAAATCTTAATAAAACTAAGGATGGACTAGTCTCTGTTTCATTATTATTTTTTTAATGAACTGTGGTAACTCAAGGTCCAGTTTTGCTACCACACACACTATAATAGGCACGCATTCTTTAACATTACACAGATTGAAAAAAAAAATAGTGTTGAAAAAGTTTGACGAATGTATTTTAAACACGTATTAAGTTTTTATTGTTGATTTGATATTTTAATCAAAATAATACTGAACGGTTCTGAACTGTTTTCCAGTATTTTATATTGTACAGTATTTGTTTCCCCCTCTGCAAGTCTAATTTATCATTTGTTTCTTCAGAATCTGGGGCCGCTGTTTGTGAATTCTTCCTGAAAGCAGCATGTATAAAAGGTACCTTTTACCTATGAGTACCTATACGTGTAAATCTACACACGCTTACACACTGTATGCCCTTAAAATGCACTTTAAAATACAGGGAAATTGACAGTTAATAGTAATATGTTTTGCTCTATCAATACGCTGTGTGGTTCACCAGCAATGTAGACCACCTGTTACATTGAGCAATGATATTGTTAGCTGTACCATTCTCTATACTGTAGGCATGCATTTGCTATTTCCATGAAATTCTATGCTAAACTCCCAATCATATCATCTGTATCAATACTGGCTGACAGAAATAACATTCATTTGTCAAGCACATCTACTTCTGTGTCTTCTGGTTGAAACGTTTGTCAGATAATAAGACCTGTTGCTGTTAATGTCTTCATTTTTATTATACATTGAGGATAATTTTTTTTTTTTTTTTGGTTTTTGTAAATAGGGGTTGTAGGTTATACTCTGTATAAACAAAGATTTGCTGTGCTGCTGTGATTTGGTTTTTCTTCTAACTCTATCCCGTCTTGTCCCGGGTGTCTGAAGGAGGCATGTGTCCATTCCGCCACATCAGTGGAGAGAAGACGGTGGTGTGTAAGCACTGGCTGAGGGGGCTGTGTAAGAAAGGAGACCAGTGCGAGTTTCTGCACGAGTATGACATGACCAAGATGCCAGAGTGTTACTTCTACTCCAAGTTTGGTAAGTCTGCCTCAAAGGGTTCAGCACTCTTAGCCAGCGATATTCCCCCTCTATAGTTTAGGTACAGAGGAAGATGTACTGCAGATCCGTACCACAGTTGAGTTTGATAAGGTCATTATTAACGGTTTTTGTATGTGCAGGGATGGAATTCTCATTGCATAGCAGTTTGATCCAGTCCTGGTTTTACTACGAGTTTTAATAAAACACACCTGAGCTTGGTACTTCTACACTGGCCCAAATCGAGCTCATAGTAAAACCTGGAATGGCAAATTACTATGCAATAGGAGTCTTATTTTCATCCCTGACATGACTTGCACGTTACTGTGTTTAGACTAACCGCTTCCCCCGATACTGGCCATGGCAGCTCTTACATAGTTGATAGTGTAATGCACCTGGCCAGGGATAACTCTGGTCCATGTAGTGTCTCAGAGCTGTGCAGTGCATCACTCAGCTGGATGTGAAAGCCCTTCATTGTGTTCTGGTTTTCACAGGAGAGTGCAGTAATAAGGAGTGCCCGTTCTTGCACATTGACCCCGAGTCAAAAATCAAAGACTGCCCGTGGTACGACCGAGGATTCTGTAAACATGGTACGAGACTAATTACTACCCAGTGTTTGGATTAAAACCTTAGTGTCATCCATAACTGTGAAACGCTAATATACGTAGAATTACAACAATGTATTGTTCTGAAGTGTACTGCATGCAATGTCCCGATTTGAGTATCAAGTTCCACTGGGGTATGGATATACTGCTTTGACGAGCAGCTAAGTTGCTCAGCAGTAATTGAGGTCCTGCCTGTAGAAGGCTGTGCTCTGATGGTGGTGTTGCTGTGATTGGATTCCCCTCAGGTCCCCTATGCAGACACAGGCACTCTCGAAGATATATCTGCGTCAATTACCTGGTCGGGTTCTGTCCTGAAGGGACCGCCTGTAAACACGTGCAGTAAGTGCAACGTTTTGTAACAGGTGCAGCAAAACTGAAGAGAAATTCCAGTTAACTAGCTAAAGCTTAAAAACGCTAACAGTGAGTAAATGTACCCCTTATCTCTCTAGTCCTCGGTTTGAGTTGCCAATGGGAACTATGGAACAACCGCCGTTGCCTCAGCAACCGCCCATGCAGCAGAAAGCACGGAACCTTCTGAATGTAAGTAGAACTTTCTCAAGGAATTACCTGGTGCCATCCTGGCTTGCAGTCGTTTCAGTTCACGCCAAGGGAAGGGGGCAGGGAGTGAAGCAGGACTAAAGTTCAGTAGTAAAGTGGTCCATGGCAGTCGTTCAGTCACGCCTTATGCAGTCTGTATTCACTTGATAACTTTTTTTGTTTTAGTTTCAGCAGCAAAACGTTACTCAAATGATTCAGAGGTCATCGTCCTCCTTGATTCAGCTCACAAGCACCAACACCACCTCCAACCAACAGAGGATGCCGCAGGGGTTTGGAGCCATGCAATACCATGGCAACAGCACAGGAAGCAGAGGGCCCAGGCCCCTGGAGCAGGTCACCTGTTACAAGGTAAACAGTCTACAGGCAGATCATGTGTGCCCCTGTGTGGTGGACTGGCTTAGTGCAGCATGTCAAAGTATTGTACTATAAAGAACTATTTGTCTTCACATCCATAGTACATTTTCTGTTCCTTTTCCCCTGGATTCCTCCTAACAGTGTTTTTTAATCCCTGTACAGTGCGGTGAGAAGGGGCACTACGCAAACCGATGTACCAAAGGGCACCTGGCATTCCTGAGTGGGCAGTAGTTGCTCCTTGCTGACATGTGGAACCTGAACTCTGGAAACAGTCACTGGAGCACAACATGCTGCCCGGAAACAATTTCTACATCGGCCCCGTTTTCAGGGGGCCATTTTTTTTATTTTAAAGAGGCAGTGAACCCTTTTTAGTTTCTTGTCAGTCACTGTGATTAGTTCAGTCAAACTGTTTTGTCACTTACAAGTTGGCCCCTTTGAAAAAATACCAGCTGCCTGAAGTTAGAGAACAGTACTGTACTGCGCAGGACTCTTGTTTTTTGGTTTGCAATGTGGTGGTTGATGCAGAGTTAGTCAGATGCCTATTAGTGGTTGTTAAGAATGCAGGCAGGAATACGCCAGCCTGATTGACTGATTCAATTCCATTGCCATGCACCTAACACAGCTGCATGCACAGACTAGTGTGGAAGCATTCTATCAGGACTTTGGGTGACAATAAGGACAGCAGGCAATATCTTGCTATTTAATGGGTTTTTTTTTAAAGCTTTGCTTGGTATTTTATGATGTGCTTGCATTATTGCAACCCCTGGGGCATCCAACCTAGAGTCAGATGCACTACGTCAACCAAAAAAACAAAAAACACTTTTGTGCCTTTTTACTTTAATTATTTTTCACTTTTCTGTGCTAGTAATTTACAGCATGTGTTAAAATAAAGGTAACCCACTAGCCACAAGGCAGGCAAGCAAAACCACAGCCCAGTAAGTGCATGCAGAAAGACAGAATCCTGTGGCTGCCATCTGCTCCATTTTAATATTGTTTAATATTGTTGTGCGTCTAGTTTTTATTAGTTTTCTTATATATTTTGGTAAGCACCCAGTGGTGAAATGCAGTAACTAGTTTTTGACTGGGATTTTAACTTGGCAGTGTCACCTAGTGGGCAAATGCATTTCCAGGATCCAAACCTGACTGTTTTCTGCACTCCTTTGCTGCTCCGCTATCGATCGTTGTCTGAACTTGTGGAAAAGGTTTGTATTGGGGTCATAAACAAGGAGTGTGAACGCAGGCGCTGTAATTATTTCACAAGACAGCTACTTTTTCAGCTACTGTATTCTCGTTGGTGGTTGACAGTACTATTGAAAAAGGTAACACAAGTGGTGCAGGAAAGCAGAAATAATCTAATGTTACCCTAGTTTTCTATATTAACAGTTTGCTTGTGGTTTTTTTTTATTTTTTTATTGGCATCAATTTGTTTTTGCTGCTTTTTCTCCAATGCCAGAGCACGATCTCATCATTTTTATTCAGTTCAGTACAATAACCCGTGCTTCCGATTGCTTGTTTGGTCATACTAAGCCTGGGTTGATTCGATCAGTCTTAAGGAGTGGGTCTTGTAATGCAAGACTTTGATAAGACCTGTTGATGGCAAGGCTATCTGCAGACTGGTATTCGCTCTGCGTGAATACAGTAGCTTGGAGTCCAAGCCTTCGACAACCTGTTTCACCATGTTTTCTGCAGTGTAAGTTGTCTCAAAATGAACGGATAATAAGTACTACTCATATCCCCTGTAATGAGCTAAGAGTCATATAAGTTATGTAATATAAAGAGTAATAAACTCCACAAGCTCTGTAAATGGTGTATGTGAGAACATTGTGGTGGCCAAGACGAAAGAGTGCCAGACTCCTTTGCCAGAGCCGAGAAGAGGGCCATTCAAACTTGCAGGTAAAGGATTTTTTTATAAGGTAAAGAGTTACTGGCAAAGCCAAATGTTTTCATGGACTGATGAAGTGCTTGTTCTTTCAGTGTTTTTTTTAATTAAAGAATATTGTTCCAAAATAAGTTATGTATTCCTTTTCATTGTTAAAAAACCTGCCAAACAGGGTGTTCTTCATGCCTTGTGATTTAAAAAAAAAATAAAAACGTAATTCGCAAATCCAGTAACCTAAGACTTCTTTTTATAACATTGCACTTATTGTTTCTATCTTGCCATGTGTGTTTTACTTGTTATTAAATCCAGCAGTGCTAGCTTGTGCCAGGGTTTTCCTAATCTGAATAATATAGATCCATTAGTTCAGTTTTTAGAGATGCATTTAAGGACCTTGGTGTTTTAGTTATATAACTACCAGTTGGATGCATTCTAATCAGAAAATAAGGAACATCAAAGCAGACTGTGGTGCCTGTCTTCTATTTTATAAACTCTGAATCAATCACTGGATTATGTTTCTAAAGCACATACAGTAGGCACACACTATGCATCATCTTGCTTATTAATGCATTTCAGTTTTGTAAACACACACAGCATATTCAATTATAAACTTTATTTTGTTTCTTGGTCGCACATTCTTCCTCATACACCATGACAACAGAACACTAACAAGCCAAGATGAACCAGCTTCAAAACCAGTGGAGTTACTGGAAATCCAGTGCTTTAGTGGTACTTCCTCCAGCGGTCATGTTCTTTAAGAAATGGGGGAAAAAAACATTAGTCAATTGCTTGAAATTAAATATCGTCCACAGCTTTTTTTTTTTCTGGTAGTAGATAGGATAAACAGGAAGTCGGAAGGTATCAAAATACACCTTCTTGATCTGAGACTATATAGTGGACATAAGGTGGTCTGCTAATATGCTATATTTACTGAAAAAACATTTAATTTAGTGCAGATAGGATGAAAAGAAACATTTTAAAATATGAACTTTATATATCACATTACGTAGAACTAAAAAAAAAAAGGAGAGCAGCTTACTAATATGGTCATACTCCCAGATGTAGCTCAAGACGACGTAACCTGTGAGCAGCATGGCAACCCCGCCAATGCCCCCCTTCTTCACGTTGATGTACTTGTTGTA
>NC_054560.1:9229538-9248530 GCF_017654505.1 Polyodon spathula
ATCCAGTAAGAACGCGGCTTCAGGACGTCCAGGCCAGGCTGAAGCAGCTCCTGCCCCGTGACGCTGTGCTTGTGGGCCACTCCCTGGACTGTGATCTGCGGGCTTTGCAGGTATGAGACGCCTCTCAGGTCCCCCCTGGGCCACAGCGAGAGAGCCACAGCAAGGCTAGTGTGGGTTAAAACACTCAAGAAAAGTATAAAACCCTGGTTGGTAGAAATTTTCATTTTGTAATCCGCAAAAGCCAACCTGTAATGCAGTTATATAAGTAATGCTGAAATGCCCATCTGCATTCAAATACAGTGTGTGTGTGTGTGTGTGTGTGTGTGTGTGTGTGTCTGTTTGCCTTGCTGTGCATCACTGCACTGATCTAACAGCTAACACTCCTGCACTTCCTCTTCAGATGACCCACCCCTTCGTCATCGACAGCTCCTTGTTGTTCGTACGGGAATTCGGCCTCCGATTCAAACTGAAGTTCCTCGCAGAGGCTGTGCTGGGGTAAGACACGGCAAACTTTACACTGAGGGTTTAGTGTGGGTCCGGACCCGGAGATCTGAACAATCGAACCCAGAGCGATGGGTCCGGACCAGGAGATCTGAACCACTGAACTCAGAGCGGCCCTGTGTGTTTGTTGTCGCAGCCGGCAAATCCAGTGCGAGGACAGGGAGGGTCACGACCCCACAGAGGATGCAGGAGCTGCGCTGGAACTGGCCCGGTACTTCATCAGAGAGGGACCCGGCCAGGTAAGGAGCTCGACTGGACACACTCACCCTGGCAAAGGAAACGGCTGGCCAGCAAATGCAGGCATGGGAACCGGACTTCAGGTTTTAATATGTGCTTGTTTAACCAGGTAACAAGCTCAGGTGTGTCTTATTAAACTCGTACTGAAACCAAGAATGGATCAAATTGCTATGCAATGGGAGTCTTATTTCCATCCCTCATTTCCAGTGCTCATAGCTCTCAATATATAATAAGTTATGGCACATTGAAATACAGCCTCGTTCAGTATAGCAGTCCGCCCTGGTTTGAAAGTGGTGCACGTGACTCGCTGTGTTCTCTGTAGGTCGCACAGTTAAGCTTAGAGGATTCACTGAAGAGGCAGAGTGGCGGCACTACACAAGTAAATGGGTCCTCGTGGGCTGGTTCATGTAGGAATGGAATCCACACTCCGCGACGCAGAAGGTACGGTCCAATAAGCGTCTGCACGCTGTGTTTTGCAGACGATCGTCTTGCCTGTATTTTTAAATTTCCTTTTCTTTTTCAGTCTTCTAGATGATCTGCATGCGGCGGGTTTGTCAGGAATTCACATTGTCAGAAAAGGGCAGGAGGATAGAATCGCTTGTCCAAAAAAGTGGCCAAGGATGGAGTACAGCTCTGAGACCGAGGTGAGAGGGCGCTAGTGCTGTCTGTGTGTGACTGGTAATGTAGCAGGGCTGCAGGCTGTACGCGTGGAAACAGTGTTGCAATGCGCAGATCTTTTAGTATGTGTGCAGGGGACTGCAGGAGATTCAGAAAAACATTTGAGCAACTTGCTAAAAAAAAGTATATTTTTTTGATGTACGGCTTGATGGGTAAGCTTCTAAAAATATGACTTCTTCATTTCACTCTTCATACAGCTTCTGGCAAAGGCTAGCGGTGAAATCCCAGCAAGCTTCTTCAGCATCGTCCAGTGTGCTTCCTTCTCTGAATACGCTCAGTCGAACCCAAGTCTGCGGGGCGCTTCTCAGCGACAGGTAAGCATGCTCTTTCTTAACCCTCTCCTAACTGCAGTGTCAATACGCATTCTGGCGTTAGTCAAAAGGGATTTTTAAAAACGGTGCCCTAGAATAAATCAGTGTATGCAGTGGCGCTCCACTGCATACATCAGAAAGTAAGCAGAGCTCTGCCCCTGGAGTAGATGCAGGGCAGGCTGGCGGAGATGTGCACCGTCTATGCTGGGCCCTTTCGCAGGGATTTCACACTGAAGTCTGCCAGGAGGCTGCTCCGGCGCTGTGGCCCCATTCGATCCATGAAGCTGATCAGCGGCAGCCACAAGGTGAGGACAGGTTTCAGCATTCGGCATTTTTTACTTCTGTATTTTGTGCAACAGAACGCTTTGAATCCCTCCCTCTGTCTGCAGCCCTACGTAGCTGTTGAGTTTGAAGTCCTGGAAGCAGCCCAGCTGGCCGTGGAGGTCCTCAATGGTTCCAAGTTGGAGGGCAGCTTTATAAAGGCATGTACCGTCCTGTCCTATTTCTGAAGCTGGTGTTACAGCACCAGTGAAAGCCATTGCACTTGCGACCCGTTCTGAAGCGTTTGTAAACCTGTACAGGTGCAGAGGCCCGTCACAGAGACAGCGCTGGACTGGGACGATCTCTTCCGTGCGCTGGAGAGAGACTTGCTCAACGAGAACCTTGTTTATGTGGCAGGATTGTCGAAGAGCCTGACCCAGGAGGCCCTGCTCCAGCGCTTCCGTGAATTCGGACACGTCGAGACCGTTCTTCTGCCCCGGGATCCTTCGGGAGGAAAGCACCGGAGATACGGATTTATCAGTAAGTCTCAGAAACCAGAGGCACTGGAGGGAAAATCAGTTGAAAAAGTACTACAGCAACAGCACAGCTTGATTGGTCAGCTGTACCACTAGGTGGCAGTGTGCTGTTAGAAGAAAAAGGGTCTTGTGATTTTTAGGCACAATATTTCATGGTTGTATTGCAGTATATTGCATGGTGTTTCATAGCACTTGCTTTGGACTGTCTCATTGACAACTGCCCTGGCTTCTCTCCTTGCAGAGTTCCGGGGTTCCCTAAGTGCCACTGCTGCCTTATCTTCCGAGATCGTTGTGAAAAGACGGAAACTCCTAAAGTGCCGTGCTTTGACTCCCTTCCACCTTCACACGTGGAGCAGCCAGCTGTCCTGCAGGGCCCTGGAGCAGCCAGCTTCCCAGCACAGCCCGACAGGGGGCTGCGCCCAGCAGCAATCGCCAAGCACTCAGGCAAGTGTGCAGAACACAGGGGCGGAAATAAAGACTCCGGCTGCACAGCCGTTTCACCCATTCCAGGGTTTAATGCCAGCCTGATTAGCCACAGCGTGCCTAGGTGTGTCTTATTAAACTCCTAGCAAAACCAGGAATGGATCAAACTGTAAGAGGAGTCGTCTTTCCATCCCTGAAACATCGCAGAGCTTGAACTGCAGCAAACAGCTGTCTTGTCTTGTCGTCTCCCATCTGATTCCACTGTTTCCCCAGACAGGAGGATGAAGTTAAAGAGCTGATGATGAGATTGGACGGGACGGTGGAGAGACTGTACAGCGAGGCTCTCCCCAGTAGAACACTGTGTGTGCTGCTGCTTCCCGGAGAGAGCAGGTACATCAAAGGAGGAGAGGAGCGGCTCCTTTTCACAGGAGCATGCAGAGTGAAGCTCAAAGCAGACGTAGCGAGAAAGAGCAGGGCTCCCCTCCCCTCACATGTGAGCAGTATGAGCAGTCAGTGCTGGTGTAACTGGTTCTGCAGCAGTCAGTGCTGGTGTAAATGGGGCCGGGGCAGTCAGTGCTGGTGTAACTGGGGCCGGAGCAGTCAGTGCTGGTGTAACTGGGGCCGAGGCAGTCAGTGCTGGTGTAACTGGGGCCGAGGCAGTCAGTGCTGGTGTAACTGGGGCTGGGACAGTCAGTGCCGCTGAACAAATGTAGTCAAACTGAGTTTATGAACAAGGTCATGGGATGATTTTGATCTCTCTCTCTCTCTCTCTCTCAGCGATGATGGAAATCTGCCAGGTCTACTCATGGCTGGGATTAAAGAGGATTCTTCCGACGTGCGGAGTATCCCAGCACTGCAGGATTGATGGGAAATCGGAAGCGCTCCGGCCAGGAGTGCGAGACTGCGGGGCTGCCAACAGGAACCAGGGGACAGGAGCAGGAGCTGCCTCTGGGCTTTAAAAATCAATGTGCAGCAATCACCTGATCAGTCTCCACCCCCAAGTGCGGTCGTGCGATTCCTTTTAATAACAGAACTGTTTGTAAAACAACAAGGTCATTTTGTACTCTTTTTTAAATATATCAGGTGCTGTGATATGCAGTGAGAGAGTAATGTTGAATAGAATAATTAAAAAGTGCTTTTATTTTGTGTAGATTTTATCAGAGATTTGCTTTGTGTCTGTGGGTGTATGGAATGTAGCAGTGAAATTCATCACATAGTTCTAGAACAACTTTTCTTTCTAAATGAACTGGATCCACAAATGGCAATCTAACCAAGCCCTCTTGTTTCAGTGAAATAAATACTTTTAAAACTTTGCAATGGGGGACCACCCCCCCCCCCCCCCCCCCCCCCCCTCCACTGAGGGTCTGTGACACTGTGCACTGTGAGTGTTCGTCCGGTGACTTAGTCGTCGAGGACGGTTCGTTTCCCAAGTTTGCTCTTCGCAGAGGGGAGCACTACAGTCGCCCCTCCTTAAAGGTCCTGCCTGGTCCTAATCCCTAAGTCCACACGAACAATGAGATGATGACTGACCCAAGCGTACGGAGTCCCGAAGCCTTTGCCCTAAGTTTGACCATCTAACTACCGGTCACAGTACTTGCGAATCGTTCACGAGACACTCGAAGAAATAATTTTTATCCTACGTCTACGACGTAGCAGCGACGCAAAAAAGGTATGTCAAGAAAACATTCACATTGCACATTTGCAAGAACCAATTGACCATTAACGGTAGTATAAAAAGCATTCTGCCCAGTCAGTATGGGGTTAATGAAATCACATCATGCACAGTAACCCCCCCCCACACACACACACACAGGGCAGCAATGTCAGACTGATTACTGTAAACCGAGGCGGGAGGACTCGAGCCCTCAGACTCATCATGAATCTTTTTTTGTAACTAAATATTTCTGTAAATGACGGGAGAATGTAGAGGTTACACAGCACTGAAAAGACAAGCTCAGACTGCGTGTATTTTGCAAGTACAAAGCGATTTCTCGCTTTACCAGCTATCGCACCATATAAAGCTGTGTATTAACCTGCGCCTGCGCACTGTAACGCAGTAATGACATTTCACTGCAAAATACACATCATGGAAAGGTACTGCTAAACTGAGCTAACATGCGCACGCAATATGCAATATGCATTCACTCGATTTAATAAATCATCGACATTATGGGCGATATAATTTTTGCTCAGCGCAGGCGCGGTGGCCAAGAGGTAAGGCGTCGGTCTCGTAAACCGAAGAGCGCGGGTTCGAATCCCGTCCGTGCCTGAGTTTCAGGGGGAAGCAATTTCATTGCATTTTTTTTTTTTTTTACACGATGAAGATGAAAATACCAGAACAGATAACAAAAAATTATATTCATGATGTAATCTCCATAGCGTCTGATAGACATTGAAATAAATCGGCAATACTGTCTTTTTTTATCTTGTGTAGATTAGCCATCAATCTCAGCATTGTTATTATAATTTCATAACGAAAAAAAACAATTAACAAAATAATGTTGCTTAAACTCCTGAGCAATTAGTTCAAGAACAGGAATCCGTGCCGCTCTCACAGAGCCTCACTACTGTGCTGGAATAGAGCGGTGTAGTCCCACAGCAAGCCACCAGGGGGGGGGGCAGACAATACCATTCAAATGTATGCTCAGTGACGTCTTGCCAGGCAGGGGTCACGTAAGGAACACCCGTTGCAACTATACTTACACAGCAGTTTTTAAAACAGAGATAAGCGTGTTTTTTTTTTAAATCTGCATCTGTGGTATAACAGGACCGTCTGTTATCAGAATAGCTCTTCCTTATATAAACACAAATCCAGCAATAGCACACGGCCTTATTCAGGAGTCTTTGTAACGTGTCTATTGAAAGCAGATGGGTCGGTACTCTGCGCTCCGGTTCCAACAGCCCACACATTATAACGGAGACGGGTCTTCACAGAACCGTAAAACACAGGCGCTCCGGGGGATGAGCCACGTGGTTGTAGACAGACGCCCAGGCTAGCTCTGCCAGACCAGTGACTCAGACAAGGACCGGTCCTGCTTTGCACTGGTCACTATGATAATAGAGATTGTACCGCGGTCGATATAGCTAGAAACTCCAAAAGACATAATTCACCGAGCTCCCGCCTCCGTTTCAAAGTGCAGGAGATGGAAATGATCCGGTCGTGACGTTCCCTGGATTTTTGGATTTCTAGGAATGTCCCTTCGCAGTCTCTATATTAGGAGGGGATTTCTAGGATTAAAAAAAAACGTCAGAACCGCACGCCTCCTTATACAGACACTCGTTTGATGATAAGCTTACTTTTTTTTTTTAACAAGCTGCTGAAAGCCCCGGTCGCGGTTACAGAATCGCTAAACGGGGTTTGCATTTCTTTCTCTTCACTCCGCATCCAGTGAAAACGCTGGGAAATTACGAGTGAGGATTTCAGGAGTTTTAGGAGCCTGTGTGTTGAAATTGAGCATTTACTTCATACGGTTTGGCGGATTTATTAAAATAAAAAAGCTGTGGTTTCTTTTGGATCGCTTCCTCTTCACCTCTCCCCCACCCGTCCTCTTCTGCCTTGTTCTTCTGTGGCGTGACCTCGAACGGAGTGGCAAGCGGTCTCTCTAACGAGTCGGGCTGTCTGCAAGGGAAGCGAGCAGCGGCACAGAGTCTGTAAGCACGCTTAAAGAAGAAACGAGCCTCCCGGACCAACACACGCAGTGCGTGCCTGGCGAGCGACCGGACCGCCCGGACCGTGAGCTGGGCTGGGCTGGGCTGGGCTGGGTGGGTGAGTTCTGATTCGTTCAGCAACATTTTTGGAGCAAAGTAAGAAGGACGTTGAATGTGCTGACAGAGGCGTGTTTCACAGCAGTATAGTCTGTTTCACGGGTCAATGCGATCAGGTGTGAACTACACAGAGGGGTTTTTTATTTGGGATTTTGAATCGGTCTATACGAGATTTAAGAGGCGCACAGACACACCGCCGTTAAATCCGTGATGATGCGATCGGTGGCGTGTGTGTCTGTCTCCACCTGATCTCTCCCGGGAGCTGGGGGAGATGGGGGGAGGCTGTCTGAGACACTGTCGGGTTAAATCCGCAGCAACACAGGCTGGGACCTTAAATTCTGCTTCATCACTACAACTTCACATGTGCATAGGCTGCTGGTGGCGTGTTTCTGCTGTGTAATCGACATCACAGCGTTAATATATAAACCATTAAGGGTTATTTGCGGACAGTTCTGTTGAACAAGACAATGGCGTTCTCCCTTCTCATAGTAAAACACCACAGATTGTAACTCTTCTGCAGTGAATGGGTCTAATTACTTTACTGGAAAACGCAGTCCCGTCTGAATCTGGTGTAAAGTTACATCTTCCGGGGTTTCTTAAGAGGGTTTTAATACACTTAAAATATAGGCGTGTGTGTATTTAAAATGTTACAATGTGAGCACTGTTACCCTATACTGTGTTCAAAACTGTCGTTTTTAAAGTAAGCCGTGCTCCCTGTCCAGTTTACTGGCCGCAGATTCACCGTATTTCCAAACGTGTGTGGACAGTTCCACTGTTCCCGTGTCTGAAGATGAGAGGCACACTGTTACAAGTTAATCTATACCTTGTTAAACATACAATAGAAATCAACGAGGATTAATGCTGTGCTTATATCGTAATACTCGATCAATACAAAACGTGTTCGCGGTTAAATCTATTGATGTCTGTATATACAGTGTATGTGTGTGCACACACGCACACGCACACGCACACGCACTGTGATGGCAGACACGGGATTTTGGGGGCGAGGTGAGTTTGTATTTAATCCAACTGGCCGGCAAAGTCCCGTTTCCGTCTCTCACTATATCAGCCGGAGAAAACCAATGAGAAGCAGCTTCTCAGATTGAAACAGAGAAACGAGCGTCCTTACTTTAACCAGGGCCGTATTAAAAAGCACTGCCCATAAACACGCCTCTGTGTCAGGAGGCGACTGGAGGGAAGAGGCAGCGTGGAAGAGACACCCCGCAACTGGAACCGGTGTTGGGGGCCCAGTCAGCTGCTCCTGTTCACCGCAGGGAAAATGAGGGGCTTTTGGGGGCAGTTGTGTTTCAGATCCAGCATCATAATGCCCCTAAAAATCCTTATTACCCTTGCAGTAATCCGCTGTGTTCGACTGACAAAAGAGATGACCCCTCGGGTATAAAACACGACTTCCCGGACGCCACGCATTGCAATCGGCCGTTGTTTTAAATGTCGGTTACTTCAATAGAGGTCCTGCCGTCGTCAATGTTGCGTGCGGTGGGCGGGGTGGTGTTGACGGGGCCCTGTTGTGCTGCTTGTTCTGTGTCTTTGTCCACCAGCTTTGTTTTTTCTTTGAATACAAACTGTAAGGCTAAATGAAACGTTTGCTACTATTGTTATGTTATGAACCTTTTTTTTAAAACCCATCAATAACACGTGTACACGTGTCTTTATGCTTTGTTCTCTGCTCTCCTGGAAGGAGTCAATGGATCAGGTGCACAGGTTTGCACCAGGCGCTACTTTTTCTTTGTCACAGTCGAACTGGATTCAGAAGCGTGCTATTTCTGACCCATTAGGTCAGAAATAGCACGCTTCATCAGGGAGAACTAAATATAAATCATTATTCAGGTCAGTTGGAAGAGGTTTCCTGCTTATATACACAATTTAAAGAAAAAGCAAACTTTCATTTTGCAAATCCCCACTTAACCAAGAACACTGTAGGATTTATATAAAAATAAAGAATTGGCCAGACTCTGTCCCAGACTAGAGAGGCAGGTTGAGTCCTAGACAGACACAAGGCTTCCATGGCTTTCGTCAAGCGATCAGATTCCTGGGAGTGCAGTTTAAAAGGGGGATCTGCAGCAGCTGCAGGCCTCAACTCAACATCTGACTTGAGGATCGAGTCAACAAAAACATCACCAAGAGATCAATGTTTCAGGGCTGAATGAAGTCAGTTTTAATTGCATATTAAAAGAGCTTGCAGAGTCGGTGTTGAATCAGCAGTCGTCATGGCTGAGATTAGGATCAGCTCTCCACGGCGTTGCTATTCAACATCAGGTTTAGGTACAGTACCTTCAGCAAATGAAAGAGACTTCCTCAACATTGGCCAACCCAGACAGCAGCTGTGGAACCTCGCAGCTCTACCCACTCTAAAGAATGAGGTGCAGCGAGATGCATCAATTACACTTGCTAGCATTTCTACTCCTCCCTGGCAAAACAGACAGAGACGTGTCTAGTAAGAAATCAGTCTTTAATTTTTTGGGGTTTTTCACTTTATGGGAAGCATGTCTTAATTGGGACTCACGTCATCATAAGAAGGTTTTAACAATATCTGCTAAACAAAGTCCTTTACTTGACAAACGAAACAGTAAATCAGCAGAGAATATTTTGGGACAACAGGTCAGGTCTTGATAAGAAAAAGAAAGAACAACACACACTACATGTACACAAGTCATCAAGCAGCCACAATCTAGATTCAAACTCCTGGGAACTCTCAAATTAGGCAACAATCCTCTTTTGAAATAAAACAAACAAAAAAAAACAAACATAGGAGGCCGTGTTTAAACTCTGTGGAAGATGATTAACCATAAAAAAAAACACACACAACACCTCTCACATAAACTTAGTGATTCTAGTGTTTCTCTATCAGACCATTAATTTACCGCTTGCACCATTACTGTACATCAGTAGGGACCCTAACTCATGAAAAGCAACATTAAAAAATTGAATTAAAACATTTTGTTAAATTGGTAGGAAACCAAGTCTTTTGACACAGAACATAAAAAAAAAACAAAACAAAAAAAATTAACCCACACACACACACACACACACACACAATAGAACCGTCACGGGAATCCAGGTTCGAGTTCCACACCCGACCCCCACCCCCCGTAGATTAATCTAAATGAACAAAAATCAGGGTTTAAGAACCAAAAGACCAATCTTTTTTTCGTAAGCTTTTTGCCAATGCGTTGAACAGAAGAGGTTGCAAGCTTGCGCCCCTTTCATTCACTCTGCAAGGACAGAAGAGTTTATGGCTTTTTAAAATGCCTTTAAGTGCTGCCGCTGCCTCACGGCTCTTCCCTCTGAAGGCTCTTGGTTCCAGCCGACGCTCCACCGGCACTACCAGACCTGCGGGACTTCAAACAGCCCTGTGGAGCCGGCAGGGCTGGGACCTGAAAACACAAAGAACAACGAGATCCTGAGCACAGGGTTAGAAACACATACACTGCAGACCAGACCCTTGACAGGGTGCAGGGTTAGAAACACACACACCTGACCCTTGACAGGGTGCAGGGTTAGAAACACACACACCTGACCCTTGACAGGGTGCAGGGTTAGAAACACACACACCTGACCCTTGACAGGGTGCAGGGTTAGAAACACACACACCTGACCTTTGACAGGGTGCAGGGTTAGAAACACACACACCTGACCCTTGACAGGGTGCAGGGTTAGAAACACACACACCTGACCCTTGACAGGGTGCAGGGTTAGAAACACACACACCTGACCTTTGACAGGGTGCAGGGTTAGAAACACACACACCTGACCCTTGACAGGGTGCAGGGTTAGAAACACACTACAGGCCAGAATAGTAGTACAGTATTTTGTGTTGGATTAAAAAATGTCACATTTATTTAATGTCTGTTTTTCATTAAGTACATGGAAAACTGCAAAGCAGTATGTAATTCAATACGTGAACGTAACATTATTCACCAGGTTTCATTCAACTTTAGGAAGCCACATTTGTTAATTCTACAGGGTGATGCAAAAGCACTGGCCAGAGCTGTAGGCCATCCAACTACCCAAAGTGCTGTCATCACCATTCACATTCCACACGGCATTCTCAGACGTTTCTTCAAGTCTGTCTCCATGAACTCTGCACTCGCACACCAGCGAGCTCGGTAAACTATGCGGTTATTATAGAGAGAACAGAAAGGTCAAGGCTTTAATGTAACAGCAGGGCCAGAGTCCGACGTGTTTGAAAGGAAACAAGATTAATGACAAACAAGGTCGTTCTGGGTTGAGAATTTTGGTATTTCTGTTCCGCAAAGCAACAGCTGCTCCTTTTTTTTGTGGCAGTTTTCTAGTGGATTTACTCTTCGCCCATTAGGACTGCACATTATTATATATATATATATATATATATATATATATATATATATATATATATATATATATATATATATATAATTATATATATTATATATATTAATAATCTATTAAAAATAATAGGCCCCATAAGGTCCTGATCTAGACTAACGCTCTTGTCCCACAAGCAGGACTTGTGACTCAAAATCAAGCACAGACCACTTCACTTTGCTGAGTGGAGTCCACACCCAAGGGTGTTGCGACGTAACCCTGGGGAAAGCTAGCAGCACACCCTCCCACTGCGTGTTTGGGCAGGGGTTTAAAAACAGGGATCATCATCATAGCGGAGCTCTGCGATTTACTATGGGGCACGGCCAGCTGTCACAAACAGAGCCCGTACAACGCAACACCCTGTTGGAACCAAAATCATGGGAACACTCACATTCTGACTAACACTACTGACCAAAGGCAAGTTTGTTCAAGATTGGTGCCGATCAGGATCTGTGAAACCAGAGGCTCCAAGGAGAAAAAAAAAAAAAATACTGTACTGCACTGAACAAACAGAACATGTGAGCACACATTGAGAACATAAAGCACACTCGATTCACACAGGCAGGGCTCCGATCCCTGTGCAGCCGGTTTCCTGGGCCTGTGCTTTCCTTACCCGGGTCGGTTCTGATCTTTTTGTGCTTCTTGCTGTGTGCAGGCGCTGTGCTGGTCCAGCTGCTGGTTCCGTCCCGGTCGATCTCCCCCTCCTCTGGTTCATCCGAACCCAGCTCCTCCTGGATGGGACTCATGCTTCTCTTCCCCGGAGCCACTCTGAGGACAGACACACAGGGATTGATTTACTAAGCATTGCAGCAATACAGAACGAGCATTCAGAAAGTGGAGCTGGGACCTGCTGCACTGCAGCTGCATTGCAGGTTGCAGGAGGAGATCTGGAGACTCTACTGAAATGCCCTATAAAGCTTCCTACAGCAAAGGGAGTCCCAGTCCTGATCGCTCTTTACAGCGGTCTCTTCGGTTATGTGGAAACCACTCTATTACATCTCTTCTGTAAATGCTGGTTTCTATTCCAGAAAGGGTTATTCCATGTCTAATTGATTGTGATTCCTCTCTGTTAAGATCATGTACCCCAAATTATACCCTTCATACATTCTGCTTGTCTTCTACAAGGCAGACCAATGCAACTTTTCCACAGTGTGGACAGCTGTTTACCAGATGCGCATCACCATTTTCAAAATGAAAACATTTTCAAAGTGAACTCGTGGTTGTCAGGGTGCTGTTTGAACGTTGCCGCAGAGCCTCAGAAACTCTGTAACAATTCCAAAACATTAAGAAAAATACTATAAGCAGTGTGCCTTGGATAAAGCCCTACACTGACCTGCAGTGGGACTCGGATAAAGCCCTACACTGACCTGCAGTGTGCCTTGGATAAAGCCCTACACTGACCTGCAGTACTCGGATAAAGCCCTACACTGACCTGCAGTGGGACTCGGATAAAGCCCTACACTGACCTGCAGTGGGCCTCGGATAAAGCCCTACACTGACCTGCAGTGGGACTCGGATAAAGCCCTACACTGACCTGCAGTGGGACTCGGATAAAGCCCTACACTGACCTGCAGTGGGACTCGGATAAAGCCCTACACTGACCTGCAGTGGGACTCGGATAAAGCCCTACACTGACCTGCAGTGGGACTCGGATAAAGCCCTACACTGACCTGCAGCGGGACTCTGATAAAGCCCTACACTGACCTGCAGCGGGACTCGGATAAAGCCCTACACTGACCTGCAGGCTCTACTTGCTCTAATAATACAGGAAGCTGTGCTGACGAGGATCAAGCCTGAAAGCAGGGTGATGATGATGAGGACTGTTTAGAAGCTGACGTGAGCGTCGCTGCTGATGAGGGGGGGGGGGGGCACTTACTCGTTGTTATTGCTGTTGAACCCGGAGCCGGCTGGCAGTGCAGAAGTGTACTGCACTTTTAACCTGCTGCTCTCCAGCTCCCTCCAGCTGTCCTCGGAGCTCTTCCTCTTGGCTCTCTTCTCCTCCAGTCTGCTCTCCATGTACTCCGCGTAGGTCTGGATGCGGTAGCTCTCCGCGTACCTGCTGGTGTTCACAGCTGAGGTGGGGGGAAGAGAAGGGGGGTAATGTGACAGGGTATGGGTTCCTTTCACGCCAGAGATTTGAAATGGTTCCACAGTACTGAGAAACACAGGTTTACAGGGAAAGCCTGTTGAATGGTCATCGCTCTACAAAAAACGTTGAAACACGAAAATCAGGAAGTACTGCAGGGCAGGCATCAACTGAACCCACAATACAGCCATTTACTGGCATTCCTTCAGGCCACAGCAGCAGCTTTCCAGAGCTCAGCCTTTAAAGTGCCTGCCAAGCCCTGGGGAAATGCCAGCGCTGTAACACATCAATCAGCAGAACCAAGTGGCCAGCGAAGGAGCCTGCTGCTGCTCCAGAAAGGAAGTCTAAAAACAGCGTCAAGGAAAAATACTGTTAGAATAGTTATGTCATACCAGGTCTCTTGTTCTTGTTATATATTAAATAATCCACAATGACCGGGAAACTGCTGGTCTGAAAACCACCACCCCCAGCTTGAATCACTATTGCAGCCAAGTTCAGCAGTCCAAGCCAAGCTCAGACAGTCACTGTGGGGACTAACACAGCCAAGGTCAGGCAAGGCTGTGCTGGTGAATCAGTTGAGAGACAGGGAGGATCGGAACTGAACAGAACAAAAGGTTCCACACTACAGGGCATCGCGTTCATCAGCATAATAAAGTACTACCCAATACAGCAGCCTTGACCGCCAGATAACTGGCTGAACCTGCCCAGCTGTCGCAATCATCTAAAAAGCAATGCAACAATAACGACTGTCCAGTTTTGTTTGCAGCCCTGTGTTCTGCAATGCGCTCCTTTATACTTTGTCTAGACAGTAGGATGAAAGGCACATTGGACAGGGTGTACACAGCAAGACATTGTTCAGTTACTTTACTGTCGAATCCATTCGCTGAACTCCACTCGCTCCAGAAACAAAGGCTGATAGAAAAAAAAAATTCAAAAAGGAAGAAGTCACAATGCTGTAAAAGTGGAACTAGTGGAGTCACAGGGAAGCTGTATCTGTTTACCATACGCCAGAAACCAGGACTGCTCTGCTACTAGAGCACTGTACTAGATCCATGAGGCTTAAAAAAAATGGTCAACTAAAGCAGGCACTAAACTATTTAATAAAAGCCGTGGTTCTGCAAACAGTGTCTTGGCTGCAAGCAGGAGCCCCGATTTTGAGAACGTGCTTCCAGCTTCCCTGACTGCCAGATCCCGGCTCTCGGATCACTCTGGAATTCCACTGAAACACAAGTCAGGACTGGTTCACATAAAAGGGTATAGATTGTATAGTGCTTACTAACAGACCACATCTTCACACATACTGGACAGCTTGTCAACGGACATCTCTTTAGAGCAAGACACTTCAGCAAACAGAGCTTCTATAGATCAATAATGGCATGTCTTTGTGGATGTTTGCATACCAGCAAGACACCACACCTATGTGACTAAAGCCTACATATGAAAAAACAGACGTGCCAAAGCATTTAATACGGTGCGTACATCATCTGAAACAGAGCAACATGTGCTGCTATTAATCTGTAAATAAAACATGCAGATTTCAGCAGGCTTTGCAGAAATCAAGACGGCAATCAAAATCAGGAGACATTGACAAGCTTCAGCCAATTTAAAAAAAAAAAACAAACAAACAAAAAAAAAAAAAAAACACAAACCTATTCCATGTTACTGTATAAAGTATACAGACTGGTTACTCGGGAACAAGTCCCCTATCAAATGACACTAAAAAAACACCCAGGAACACAGGGCATCTGTGAAAGAGAAGAAATGAGCAGCTGCGAGGTGGAAGGTTTCCAGTCAGCCAGCAGCCCGCACTGCCACCCCTGCGCACAGTTGGTCTGGCCTGGATGAAAGCTGGGAGTTTGTGAGTCAGCTATCCCAACAGCTAGCCCTGGGGGGGTAATGGCGGTGTGGGGGCTCCAGTATCACACCTGCCCAGCCAGCTGCCCCGGAATTGAGGCCTCAGCCTCCTCAGACAGGGAGTGCTAGAAACAGCAGCTGTTTCAGCTCCGAGCAGAGTAACCAAAGCACTGATTAAAGTGCACCCCTCCTTGACAATGCCTTCACCTCACAGAGCTGGGCTTTTATTTTCACATGTCGAGACTCGTTCCACCAAACCCTGCATGAGCTCAACCGATAATGGCAACGCGAAGTAGAGTTTCAAAAAGCACCTACCATGTTAGGAGAAAATACGAGAGACAGGGCTGCAGTCTACAGATCGTTCTTGTGTATAAAGAACGAAGGAAGTTAAAAACCACAAGACAAAGTCTTTCTGACTGAAGAGTGAAGAGAAAACACTGGGGAAAGGCAGAGGAATTAAACCTTTCCTTTCCGAAGGGGTAAAATGCAACGCCAGACACATTATCAAGTCTGTTGGCTAATTCTGAACAGTGCAACAGCCCCAGGTTAAGATTGTAGCCATGCTGCTTGCACAGTCGCTCTACTGTGGTCAGTCTGTACAGGGCTCCCAGCGGCTCTGGTCCCATGATTTAAAAGCAGGCGTGCTGCCGAGACTCATGACATTACTCAGCAGCTTCTCCCTCAGCCTTGTGGTTTAAAGGAATGCTGACTCACTGAGACATGGGCAGCACAGACAATTCATGATCTCCCAACACCATGTCGGATACACACGCGCCCAGCCCTATCCTGCATGTAGGTGAGGAGGGAGTAGGGTCAAGAGATTTCTCAATTCATTATTCAGAAGATGGGTTTTCTTATTCTGTCTACATCAAACACTACATTTAAATCTAATTGGAGTCGAGAGTAAAAGCAGTTTCTTGAAGTTTGCATTTTAAACGGTAGCTTTATCCAGAGACAGTGACTACAGTATGCAGTGTCAGTAACTGAAACCATGGAGAAGTTTCTGAACACTGTGCCATTGAACGGTTCTTTGGCCAAATACAAATCTCACATAAGGGGTTGTTTATTTTGCAGACAAAACAGTCCCAATAAAAAGGCAAGCAAACAATTACTGGAATCCAGCAGCATAATGCAACACCAGCAACAGTCAAACAACAAAGTCTGGCACAAAACGAAACTCTGGAAACATCTCCTGACACCTTTACTAGGCAGGGTGGAGATCAGCGACCCAACAGCTGGGGGCTGCAGATAACTAGGATCTTCCTCTCACTACATTTAGTACTGCTGCTCAGAACACAGCGCTCCTAAAAACAAACCAGCACCGAGGCGGGAGAGCACGGTCCGTATGGCAAATAAGCATGCTGGTAATAAACTGGACTGCAACCGCAAACAGCGAGTGAAATTCGACTCCTATTGCATAGCAGTTTCACCCACTCCAGGATTTCACTATGCGCTGGATTAGCCACTGTGTATCGGTTCCAGCGTCAAACTCACAGCGAAACCAAAATCTCCCACGTTCTGAGAGTCATGCCTGTGCAAAGAACTTGCGGAAAAGCTCGAATTCAAATGTAAACTTGGATTCGTTGTCTGACCTTCTGACAAACACGAATAAAGAAATTCAAATCCAACGAATGATTTAGTGTGTCGGTCTCATCTTTCCATTATTCGAAACAGGGTTTAATACTCATAGAAACAGCTTCAGTTCAAAGCTGTACTGTAACAAGACTTTAGCAGAAGAAAACATGAAAGATGTTAAATATTTTAAATCACAACCACATGTACATAAACACTTAATTTCAGATCCAAACTTTAAAATGCAAGTAAATTTGATATAAAACTAGTACGCTTCTATTTGAAAGCTTGCATTACACAATTGAAATGCCAGTAACGCAGGTCAATACTAGCCAGTTGCATTATTGCCAAGTAATTTGTTCTGTTAGAGTTTGAGAACAATTGTAGTGTTTTGCAAGCATTAGACACCAGAATGTGTTTCCTGTGGGTTCTGCAGAATATTGCTCCCTGCTGACTCACAGCTGCTGACAGCTCTCCCGGCAGTGTTGCTGTCACTCCACACATGGACCCCAGTGGGAAGCAGGGTTCTGCCAGAATAGAAATGCAACACGCTTGGACAATGCCATTCACACTGGTGTGTGGCAGGGCCAGCCTTTACTCACCACCTTGCAACGCACACGCATTTCAGAACGCTGCAGCCACTCAAACCAACAAGCCAGTCTTAGGGGCGAAACAAACCTCCAGACACACAGATATGCGGATTTGAATGCAGATTAGGATTAAGGGTTTTGTAAATCTGGCACAAGCCCGTTAATTCCAGACCTAACTAATGAAGTGCTTACCAATTTAGAAACACCGAAATATTAAAAATAAAGGACAACTAGTTAACTATGATGAAAAGAAACATGGATGTACTGCATGGTACTGTGCAGGAGAATGATGCTCCAGTATCTAACCACAATATAGCCGAAAAGCGATGTCCTCTATTGCAGTATTCCTTTACTGATCAATGCATCAAACTCAAAAAGCTGAATTCTTCAACACGCCCACAAAAGACTACAGTAAAAATAGAATTCCAGACAGACACATGTTATCTCAGAATGCTGGATCTCCTGACATTAAGAGAAGCAGGGATCTTGAAGTGAAAAATGAAGCTGATGAAAGAATTAGTGGAATCCAGCCCTCCCCTCGAGCTCTGTGCTAGACATCAGATGACTCACTGTCATGGTGAATTACTCCAGTACAATGGACTGTGTGTTTCTGGAGCTTTCCGCCCCAGATCCAGCAATGTTCTGGTGTTCAGAACTTCCTCTGGAGCTCAGAGCTCAAAATCGATTGGATTCCAACCTGCCTCCCCAGCGAGTCGCATGATCAACCTGCACTGAACAAGAGGACCCGAGCCTCGCGAATGCAGCTCCTGTACCAAACCGGGTCTCACACTGTATAGCAATGAACAGCCTGGAGATCCAATTCAGCAGGAAGCTTATTCTACTGAAACAGCCAAGCTTTCCTACAAGCACGTCTTTCAGAGCCGGTTAAAATTTAGACTTGCACACCACCCCACCCATGTATACATGAATTACAATTCCAATGCTGAACTATTCTGCCACCTAGCAGTGTCATGTGATCAAGACCACCTAGGAGAAATGCAATGTCTTAAATGCTTGAACAGTTTACAAAGCTGCCATGCCCGGCCTCACACAGAGATAGCTTATCAATGGGTAATTCAAATCACCAAACATCTCCGTTCGGAAACCTGGGAAAAACTGAAATTCTGTTAAGAGTACTACTGGCGAAGCTTGCACTGAAATTCAGCCAAACTGAAGCTTTCTGAAACACTAACTCCTCTTTACAGCACTGGGAGTCTTGCTTGGATCACATTTCAAACTGTGTGCTACCCATTCAGTATCTGTGCTTATTTCATGTGTGTTTGAGGAAGGATTGGTCACGAGCAGAGAGCCCATGATTCACAAGTGAAGGAGTGCGACGATCACATGGCACACGAGGACAGACTTAAAACACAGGGAACTCATCCACTTCTGGGATCACATGGGCTGCTTTCCACGGAGTTCAACACGGTCATAGACTGAACACTTTCATCTAAAAACAGAGAAACAGCCGCAGCTTCGCAGACCATACATTCTGCGAGTACAGAGAATTCACAAACAGCTCTATACCCAAGGAGGCTCAGGTCCTAACATCAAATCACAAAAAATACAGATTGAAAAAAAAAAAGAAAAAATGCTCAACTGAAAATACAGTAATTTAATTTGGCTTCGACGGTTTCACCCACAAGCAAATTAGTGATCTTTAAGTATGAAGTTGCCCCGAGATGCCTTTGGAAGAAGAGTACTGTACATGTACTGTCTCTGTGATGGTTATTGTATTGGTAACCCCAGAGAGTTTAGTCAATGAATGCTCTTACCGATCTGCACCTGATCCACTTGCCCCAGGGACACGAAC
>NC_054560.1:9249030-9274030 GCF_017654505.1 Polyodon spathula
GCTTGCGCAGTCCCTCTGTACAGGTGCTACCAGCGGCTCTGGTCCCAGGATTTAAAAGCAGACATGTTGCGGAGACCCATGACGTTATACAGCAGCTTCTCCCTCAGCCTTGTGGTTTAAAGGAACGCAGAGTCACAGACACTGCCAGCAAAGAGAGTTCATGAGCTCCCAACACCATGTCAGAGACTCACTCGCCCAGCCCTATCCTGCACGTAGGTGAGGGGGAGCAGGGTCAAGAGATTTCTCAAATCATTTAGAAAACCCACATTCTGAATATTCTGCCTACATCAAACACTACATTTAAATCTAATTGGAGTCGAGAGTAAAAGCAATTTCTTGAAGTTTGCATTTTAAATTGTAACTTTGTACAGAGACAGTAGCTACAGTATGCAGTGTCAGTAACTGAGCCATGGAGACGTTGCTCAACACTGCCTTTCTTTGGCTGAACACAAATCTCACATGAGGGGTTGTTTATTTTGCAGATGAAACAGCCCCAATAAAAAAGGCAAGCAAACTGAATCCAGCAGCATGATGCAACACCAGCGACAGTCTCGCAAACAGAAAAGTCTTTGGCACAAAACGAAATACCGGAACCAGTTCCTGACACCTTTATTAGGGAGGGTGGAGATCAGCGACCCAACAGCTGGGGACTCCTATTGCATCGCTGTTTCACCCACTCCAGGATTTCACTATGACCTTGATTAGCCACAGTGTATAAGTTACAAGTTCTGGGGTCTTAAACTCAGAGAAACCAGGAATGGATCAAGCTGCTATGCAATGGGTGCTTTATTTCAGTCTCTGATGTAAAAGGTACGTCTGACACAGGGCCAGATGCTTCCGAATCTGCGCTACAACTCAAACAATCCAGCTGGCACTAACAGAGGACGGCTTACAGTTTACAAAGTATAAAGAAACAACTGGGTTTAAAAAAAATAAAAAATACTCACCATGAGTCTTCAGGCCAGAATAGTAGTAATGTATTTCATCAAGTACATGGAAAAAACTACAAAGCAGTGTGCAATTCAACATGTTAACATAACATTAAGCAGGTTTCATTTGACTATGAAGCAAAACGAGTCAATTCTACAGGGCAACGCAAAAGATTTGGCCACAGCTGTTGATCTGAACGCAGAATTTCATGGTTTCTTCTAATCTCCAGGTGGTTTAAAACCTCCCACGTTCTGACAGTCACACCTGGGCAAAGAGATTGTGGAGCTCCAATTCAAATGTAAACTTGGATTCATTCACAGATCTGACAAACAGCAATAAAGAAATTCAAATCCAATGAAGGATTTAGGGCTGCCATCTCGTCTTTCCATCACCTGCCCTCACGACTCTAAACAGTTTTAATGCTCACAGAAACAGCGTCAATTCAAAGCTATGCTATAGCAATGCATACTGTATTTCAACCGAACGTTTCAGTGCAAGGTTTTCTTTTTTTTTTGAGGGGTTGGTGAAAGGAGGAGTTTTAATTGCTTATCTAGAGTACTTGTTTGGCAGAAGAAACACAATGTTAAATACTTAAAACCACAACCACTTATACACAAACACTTCATTTCAGATCCAAACTAAGATGTAAGTAAACTTGATACAAACTAGTATGTTTACATTTGAAAGCTTGCATTATGCAATTGAGATTCCTGCAATGAATCTTCAAAATGTAGGTCAGTACAAGCAGATTGCATTACTGCAACTGAATTTGTTCTGTTAGAGGAGTCTGAGAACAGTTGTAGTGTTTTTTTGCAAGCATTAGTCACCAGAAATGTGTTTCCTGTGGGTTCTGCAGAATATTGCTCCCTGCGGACTCACAGCTCTCCCAGCAGTGTTGCTGTCACTCCACACACTGACTGCAGTGGGAAGCAGGGATCTGCCAGAAGAGAAGCGCAACACGCTCGGACAATGCCATTCACACTGGTGTTGGGCAGAGCCAGCCTTTATTCACCATCTTGCAATACACACAATGGGATTTCAGAACGCTGCAGCCATTCAACCCAACAAGCCAGCTTTTGGAGTTGAACAAACTTCCAACACAAATACGCGGACAAAAACGACAACTTATCAACGGAGATGAAATGAAAGGTGGATGCATGGCTTGGTACTGTGCAGAAGAATGGTGCTCCACTATCAGATCACTATATAGCCAAAATGCGATGTCTGCTATCGCAACATTCCTTTACTGATCAATGCATGCAGACTCAAATTCTTCAACACTCCCATAAAAGGCTACAGTAAAAAACAGAATTCCAGACAGACGCACATGATCTCAGAACGCTGGATCTCCTGACATTAAGGGATATTGAAGTGAATAATGAAGCTGATAAAATGAATAGTGGAATCCAACCCTCCCCTCAAGCCTTGTGCCAGACACCACATGACTCACAATTTCATGGTGAATTACTCCAGTACAATGGACAGTGTGTTTCTGGAGCTTTCTGTCCCAGATCCAGCAATGTTCTGGTGATCAGAACATCCTCTACCGCTCCGAGCTCAAAAAACGATTGGATTCTGATCCGCCCAGCCTCCCCAGCGAGTCACATTATCAACCCACGGTGAAAGAGGACCCGAGCCTCGCGAATGCAGCTCCTGTACCAAACCGGGTCTCACACTGTGTATAGCAATGAACAGCCTGGAGATCCAATCCAGCAGGAAGCTTATTCTACTGAAACAGCCAAACTTCCCTGCAACACATATTTCAGAGCCTAGCACACAAATTTAGACTAGCACACTGCCCCGCCCATGTATATATCAACTACAATTCCAGCCACCTAGCAGTGTCAAGACCACCTAGGAGAAAGGCAACGTCTTAAATGCTTAAACAGTTTATAAAACTGCCATGCCCGGCTTCACACAGAGATAGCTTATCAAGGAGTAATTCAAATCACGAAACAGCTCTGTTTGGAAACCTGGGAAATACTGAAATTCTGTTAAGAGTACTACTGGCGAAGCTTACACTGAAACATTGACTCCTCTTTACAGCACTGGGAGTCTTGCTTGGATCACAGTGCAAATTGTGCACTAATCCATTCAGTATCTGTGCTTATTCCACACGTGTGTTTGTGGAAGAACTGGTCACGTGCAGAGAGCCCACGATTCAGAAGTAAAGGAGTGCGACGATCACATGGCACACCAGGACAGAAACGCTGGGAAGACATCCACTAGTGGGATCACATGGGCTGCTTTCCGCAGAGTTTAACAAGGTCACAGACTGTGAACACTCATTTAAAAAAGAGAAAGACACAGCTTAGCAAACCAAAAATTCTGCGAGTACGGAGAACTGATAAACAGCTGTTACCCAAGGAGAAACTGGATCCAACATAAAGTTACTAGGAGATACAGAATGAAGTAAAAACACGACAGTACTTTAACTGGCCATCGAAGGTTTTACCCACAAGCACATTGGTGATCTTTAATTGGGAAGTTGCCCCGAGACATCTTGGCAAGAAGAGTGCTGTACATGTGCTGTCTCTCTGATGGTTATTGTGTTGTATTGGTAACCCCAATGAGTTTAGTCAATAAATCCTCTTACCGATCTGCACCTGATCCACTTGCCCCAGGGACACGAACGCTGACGTGTCATCAATCCAGGACACCTGAATGTTCCCTGCAATTCAGAACACAGTGGCATGACAGACGGGTCGCTCTACAAAACGCCAGTTAGTTCATAAAAAGGGCAAGGTAACGCAGAGACTCAAAGCAATGCAATTCGCTTCAAACTGCTTCAGTTTTTCATTCTCCAGCACTCACACTTTGAAGCTGGCACAGGATGCAGCCACTTCTCATTCTAGGGGTGCATGGACAAGCAGCTCCCCCACAGCGATGGTTTGGTCCTTATTCAAGCCATCGATTCACACTACAAGCCTTGGAGAAAGGCAGCAGGAGATTCCCTTACCGAAGGCACTGAAGAGCTGGTAGAGGTCACTCGTCTTCCACTCTTTGGGAAACGTGACATAAAGGACGTGGTCTCGCTTTGGCTGCACTGCGGGAAAGAAAAGTCTTGTTAAAATAAAACTAAATCAACTGCGTAGCAACCTGTCTGAAAATACGCTTCAAGTCGATGGCGTAGGGGGAGAGAGGCGGGATGCTGCGATGACGTAGGGGGAGAGAGGCGGGATGCTGCGATGACGTAGGGGGAGAGAGGCGGGATGCTGCGATGACGTAGGGGGAGAGAGGCGGGATGCTGCGATGACGTAGGGGGAGAGAGGCGGGATGCTGCGATGACGTAGGGGGAGAGAGGCGGGATGCTGCGATGACGTAGGGGGAGAGAGGCGGGATGCTGCGATGACGTAGGGGGAGAGAGGCGGGATGCTGTAGTTTCATCAGGGATTACAGGACAAAAGTGCTCTGGGCTTTTCAGAAAGCGGTCCGCATGACCATCGCACTATTTCAGCCGATTCCCATGCAGGAGAACTCTTACAAAAATGTTCCCCACAGTAAAAGCATATGGAGATGTAATAAAGCACAGTGAAAGCATATCAAAGCACAGGTAAGCATTGTAAATAGCAAGATACCGCAACCCATCTTAATAAACATGGCAAATCCAAGCACACTATGGTAAATGCACAGTATAATTCATGGGAAAAGCATGGGGTAAAACTGCAGACAATACCATGGTTCACTTTCCTAAGGGAAGGCACGCACAGCTAAAGAGATGCAGGGTAGTGCCAGTGCGGGGCTAGCAGGAGGGACATACTCACAGTCAGGTCCACTCAGGTTGAGGTAGGGGATATCAATGATTCTCATGAGGAACAGTCTGAAAGAGGAGAGCCAGCATCACTAAGGGCAAGAATAACAGAGCAGAAGCCCAAAAGCACAGAGCACTCTGCTTCATTTCACACATTATACTGCACAACTAGTTTTTTTTTTTTTTTTTTTTTTAAATATAAACCTCATTGATAACCAAAATAAAAGGCTAGAACCTGGATTGGGTATTTGTCGGGTTTAATCAATTTTGGATCAGCTTTGCAATAGTTTTAAATTTACGACATTTAATCGAGGAAGACCTCTGCTCAAAACATTTACCGTTCTTATCCAACGCCATGTGCAGTGGACGCCTGCAATATCTGATCAATATGTAAAATACAAGAGGGTGGTCATCAATCCCAGATAACAGCTTTACACAGAGCGAGGAACAGCACTAAAATCCATTACATGTCAAACCCAGACATCAACTGATCTTTCCACCCTTTGAGATTTTATATTGATGCTGCAGCAGCTGCTTCCACTTTCACAAGTTAAGCACCAAATCATGTCTCTCACAAACCCAAACAGAGATGATTTGTTATCCTCGCTGTAACCGAGATGTTCATTTTCTCCAGCTCATAGCAAGAGATAAAGACGAACGCCTCCCCTCCCCCAGCACTCTGCACAGACATCGCTGGTAATTTACAAGGCTGCTCCTCAATTATCTGCCACAAGCAAGCGCTTCCCATCAAAGCCATGCAAGCCTCTGATCACAAGGGAAGAAAGCAACAGCCCTTTCATTACGATCTACAGGATGCAACAAATTGTCACTGGCGTCCATCCATCTCCTCTGATAAAAACCACAAGCTGGCTCCCGACAAAGCAGACATGGGATTGCTTTCAATCTTTCTGGATTTCTTTTTAAATACGTTTATTGTACTGCGATGGAAAGACAACCTGAAGATTGTTTGAACGGAGCAGTGTAATAAAAGAAAGCATTTCAACAAAACACTCACTTGTTGAAAAAGGGCTCAATGAGCTTCGATCTGGCAGAAATGTGTGGTTTAGGAGGGCTGAGGAACGAACCTAGAAAATCAAACGCCGACATTAATAAATTCTGCAGATTCACACAAACAATTCTGTTAAAGTCTATATTTCTTTCTTTCATTAAATGCAGTACATAAGGATAACAACCAAGATACTGTACACTCAGACACTCCTTCCCTCTCCCCTGGTTTGTGTTTTTAACTTTAATTGGCATTTGAGTTCTATGCCGAGCATTGGAAACCATGTGCAGTCAGGTGGGCATATATATATATATATATAATCAGGGACAACATACAGCTGTAACACTGATGCTGTGAACAGGACACAAGATGCACTGCATACTAGTTAGAGTCCAAACTTCACCTGCAACACAGGGAGGAAACGAGGAGAGGAAACAGAGACAGAGGCAGGAAGGGACTTGGGGGCAACGTTATGCAAGAGAGGGAAGAAAGCAATACCCCTGCCAGATTTCTAACTGCATTTCTTCCTGGGGGAAAAAAACAGAGCTCTCTCTCAAACAGCAATGCACGGAGGTCGGTACCCAAGAAGTTGGCCATGGAGATGAAGCAGAGCCCGGTGATGTAGGCATCATAACCGGCTTCGTGCAGCTGCTCCGAGGCAGTGTTGTAGCTCTGGAACCCCTCGGCGCTGTCTGTGAAGAGGAACCGGGAACACAGTTCAGTCAACTCAAAAGCCTGGGAGTGCAGCACAAGAAAAGGACCCACAGCCACACCTGGCAGGGAATCCCAATGGAACTGTGCAACACCAATGGAACTGTAGCTGAACCTGGCATACATTGGTCATGTGATCATAATTTTCGATAAAAGTTCTACATTCGTGTTTGTGCACTTGTACCTGTGACTGTTGCATAGTTATTTAGAACACCTACAGTAAGCATGTTAAATGTGTAGTTACTTTAGGATAATTGTAATTGCTAGATCATAACTAATTGATATTTGATAATTGATATAACTAATCGGCTGTAATTGTAATCAGAATTGACCAAGCAAAACGCTTCAAGTAGTCAGGGATGCACCCGATTGCTCAAGCACAGGGCTGGCACTACAGAAACCTGCCTCCCTTAACCACCTCGCCCAGTGTATGAGCCTCATCCTTTCGATTGAGCTGGAGCCCTGAGTCAGTGCAGAGACCACAGCGTGAGAGGAGGCATCTGCAACAGAGCAGCCCTTGTCTAAGAGACAGTATTGCATAGGATCTGAAGCACTAACCGCAATGGATTAATGTAGGACATACTAAAAGAAAATACTGCAAACTGGTCACAGCCCAAAGAAAACAGTAACCTGTCAGCACCACTGTCACACAGGGGTGTCCAGTCACAGTCCTGGAGGGCCATTCCATTCCAGGCTGAATGGGTCAAATAATGACATGCTTCAGGGTCTGGATGGAGGTTTAATTGATTCTGTTTGGAACAAGAGAGCCAACTCCGGCCAGCCCTGAATGTGACACTGTGAACGTTTGTCGTGTGCGCATCTGCATTCCAGAAACGTACCACTCTGTACAGCGCTAGAATGCAGACCCTTGACCAGGCATACGGTACGTTGAGAGGTGGTGTTCTGTAACCCTGTGCCAATGCTTCTTACCAACTTTCGGGGACTTGAAAGGCGCTTCTTTTAACCTCTTTTCCAGCTCTGCGAGGGGTGTGTTGAGAATGAGCTCCTGGAAACACAATACAGGAAAAAAGCAGCATGTCTGTCGCTTGCTGTGTTCTTGCCTCTTGCACGATCACCAACACTTTTCACTATGCACTGCTATCTAGAGAACACACCTTCCCTACAACTGCATTCAACAGTGCTGCAGTCCCACACCAACCATTCATCTGCCCATTCACAGACACCAAGTACAGTAAAAAGGGAAGGGGTCACCAGTCATTTACTGCCATCTAGTGGCAATGTGTTTCCCCACACAGAGACCCTTGCACAGTATTTTGATGTGCAATTACATTCATTCCACACTGTACCAGACGTTACCTTGAATGGATGCGTGCTTGCCATGAGTTTGGTGTCTAAAAGCCTTAAGAAAAACAAAACACAAATTTACAATAGGAAACATCAAGCCCACAGTGCATTTCTATTTGATAAGTACAACACTAACAGATGAACCTTTATAGCACAATCCGATCACACACAAGGGAACACACTTGTAGAAGCTGCATTGTGAAGCAAGGAACTAGTATGCACACTCCAGTTCAGGACACTGCAAGCTGCACAATCCACACTGAACCCTGTGAAGCATGCCAGGTCAGGACCGTCACAAAGAAATACTCTGCAACCATTCAACAAACACTTAATAAAGAAACAGCTCAGACATGTGGTACTAACCTGGGAAACACACACAACGTCACTTCTTTAAAACCATTCAGCTCCTAGGATTCAGAACGAAGGGTTACTGAATTAGCAAGAATAGAATACAAAACGCACACTGCTGCAGCAGAATTCAGAGATACAGGAGCAGAACTGTCCTACACATGTGTGGTACATGCACTAAACAGCAGATGATACAGAGCTGAGACATTCTGCTTTCGATCCAGTCTGCAGCCTGTTCTCCCAACTCTAGATTTATTCATCAACTCAAACCCCCACTCTCCAGTATCTTAACTGGGTTAGATGCAAATATACAGTTTCAAAATTCACATTTACACCACTAAGCAGCGCGGTGCAGAGGTTAGTAAAAGGCGAGTCAGTGCTGCAGCTCTCAGAGGATTGCCAGCAGCACTTGAACGAACCCTCACCTCGGGTAGCGGGCAGTAAAACTGATGGATGGTGTGCATGACATCTAGCAGCATGTTGTGACCCACGACCAGCTTGCCCTGGGGAATGTATAAAGACAGAAAATAAACCAGCGCAGGCACAAGACACACACAATCCCAGGTCAAGCCTTGCAGTATTGCAACAAGCATGCAGCATGAAAACCTGGGCTAGGCAGAGGCTAGTGCACCTGCAGGCAGACTGGTCTTTTTTTAAGTAGTCGCTAAGATTTTATTTATTTTTTTAACCCCGGTTTTCTCCACAATTAGGAATGCCCACCGGCTCACCGCTGCAACCCTGGTCGGGAAGTGGAGGCTGAAACACACGTCCTCCGAAACGCGTTCCTGCCAAGCAGTCATTTTTTTTGCACTGTGGCTCCACCAGACCATTAGTGCTGGAGAACACAGAACTAAATGGCTCCACTGACCCACAGGAGCCTTATCAGCCACAGGGGGCGCTGGTGCATGTGAACCATGGATTCCCCTGCCGACCTAATCCCTCCCTACCCAGGCGGCACTCAGCCAATCAAGTGCCGCCCCCTAGGATGCCCCGGTCACGGTCAGCAATGGCATAGCCTGGATTCAAAGCCGAGATCTCCAGGCTATAGGACGGATCCTGCACTCCACGCAGAGTGCCTTTACTGGCTGAGCCTCTCAGAAGCCCCAGTCTTGCACTAACTACAAGAACAGAAATGTTTTGGGGTTCATTTATCATCCCCAAGGAGTAAACACTGGGCAGGAGCTTCACTTTTCACTTTCCTGAAACAGTGCTGGCCCCGTTAGTAATAGACAGAGAGGAGTACAACTTGCCGATTTGGAAATGGCATGAATGACTCTGGAGAAGCCCACAGCGTCAGCAAGTTCTCCCTGCAAAAAAAAGAATGAGAATTATAAAACCACAGCTAATAAAGGGGAAACCTGCACAAGCAAAGAGCTGGAAGCAATCCCAAAACAAACAGATCAGTCAGCTGCTGCAAGGATATTCTTCCTTTCACTTTCATTCCAGCCCTGTTTTTTATATCCACTCTGAATGTGCCTGGTGTCTGGCCAGTAGGGTTTGCTGTTGTGCGATGAAGAGAATGAGTCCCACCTGGTTTCCCACCTGGTTTCCCATCCCCCACCCCGGGAGCATCCCAGCCAACGCGGTGCCCCCTTCAGAGTCCCCTGTAAATTTCGGCCTCTTTGCACAGCCTGGACGCGAACCAGCGCCGTCAAGCTGTGCGAGTCGTCCTGCGCCCAGCGGCAGCGCATTATCTGTATGAGCCTGACCTTGGAATGTGCAATTTATTCAAAGTGATCTGATATAAAAAAAACAAACACATGCCTGTTCTTTCTCCTGCTTCTGCTGTTCTCTCCTTTTTTTTTCATCCTCATCCACTTTGCTGATTAAAATGCAGCGCTCTTTCTAAAAGAAATAAAAAAAAAAGTTAAAAACAAACAATGCACCATTCTGCACAGAGTGATCAGACAGCAGCACCCCTTTCACAAAACTAAGCTAAGTTCCAGTTGATTAATTTGTGAATTGAAGCCTGCCTGAGGCATCACACATGTGTTCCCTACAGAAGGTTAGCCTTGTGCCACACCCTGCTATTGTACTGCATTACAAACCTGCACCATTCAGCATGCTGCTTCTATATTAAGAAAAAAAAGATCTTAAACATTAGGCAGAAACAATAATCTGTTCACCAATAACAGCAAAGTACTGACAACAGCAACAATTCCTACAAAATACTTTAAAATGCTCTGCAGAACTGAATATCCTATCCCTGCTATGCACACACAAAGCATGTTTCACTAGCACCCTGGGGCAGTGCACACAAAAAGCTGCAAATGCAATTGCTAAATTCAATTTACACACATTGGATTATACAGAAACTGATTCATGCATACACTGGGTCCTACCTTCTCTGTTTCCACGGTTTCTACATGAATGCCTTTGGAAAATCTGGAAAACATTACAAAATGTTTTTTTAAAAACTGCTTTTGCCGTTTCACAATCTCCAGTATAACTGGGAAATACTCCAGATCAGCATGCAACAGCTTTTACCACACAAGCGATGTGGCCAATAACACACAAGATTATACAACATGCAATAAAAGCCAGGGGAATGGTTTCTACCCATTACCATCCCAGCAGCAGCTTGTGATCACATGTCATACATGTTCACTGCAGGCAAGATCATTGCTCACATACTGCTGCTTACACTGTGGCCTTAGACTGCACCGGTATGGTCCTGCTGCCTCTCCCAGGGGCAGCCTGTGTTTGTATTGAAACTACACACAGTCCCAGTGGAATTCCAGGGAGCCCCAGAATCTGAAATGCACTTTCATCTGTAAACCCCAGTGTGGCAAAACAGAATGGAGCTTAATCACTTACTTCCAGTTCAAGGTCTGATAAATGAGCTTCCTCTGAAATCTTAAAAAAACAAAGAGGGATTTTTATATTTCCAGCTAGCACTTCAGCATGTGTGCAAGTGGACTGTTTTCACCTGTGGCTAACTAACATCCCATAATAACTCAACACTAACAAAGAAGAATATATATGGATTACCAACACAACAAGATTTACATGAAAACATAAAAACAGGAAAAGTACACGTACTTAATACAGGTAATAAAACACAGGGGAGAACGACCAGCAAAACAGTTAATAATAATAATAATAATAATAATAAATCATAATAATATTTCACAAAGCTATCAGAACCCGAGTGAAGCACACTTACCCAGTACAGGGCTCCAGCTGCACACTGGACTGTTCGGCGCTGTTTGACAAGCTTTCAACTTTCTCTCTGAAATAATGAAACTGTCATTATCAGCGAAATAAATATGACATGGATGTGTTTCTGTAATGGTAATTGCTTTACTATTATTCAGAAAGGGCTAGACTTTCAAACCACCATGCGGCAAGTCTTCCCTCCCATGCAAGACAGTTTCCATGAACCCATCTCACCGCCATCGTTTAAATTAGCCAGCAACGCATACAGGGACCAGACAGGATCAGAGTGCGCTGACCCAGCAGCACCAGGTTCTGGGTCGGAGTGCGCCGACGATGCAGCAGCAGCACCGGGTTCTGGGTCGGAGTCGCTGACGATGCAGCAGCACCGGGTTCTGGGTCGGAGTCGCTGACGATGCAGCAGCACCGGGTTCTGGGTCGGAGTGCGCTGACGATGCAGCAGCACCGGGTTCTGGGTCGGAGTGCGCCGACGATGCAGCAGCACCGGGTTCTGGGTCGGAGTGCGCCGACGATGCAGCAGCACCGGGTTCTGGATGCTGAACAAAGCTTTGCAGCCTGCCCGGCTGCTTCGACTCACACGACTCTCTCTATGAAGGCTTTGTGCTCCTCTGGAATGACGACCGGCCCCTTGCTGGAGTTGGGGGACACGAAGGACGGGGTCCCTGCTCCGTTGGACTGAGAGCGCCGCTCCTCGTACTGCTCCCTGAGCTGCCTCTCCTCCTCTTGGTTCAGATAGGGGATACCTGGGGGTGCGACAGCAGGGAATCTCTTTACAGTGAAGGACCTCGAGCAACAGCTGCACAGACACTGCTACTTACTGAACTGTACTTACCACTACAAAACACTTTGTTGAAATCAAATCCCTGATTGGCCAGAAAGTCTATACTTGAACTCTGCAATAGAAGAACACAGGGAGAATCAGAGAGGTGGTTTGATAAGAAATGGACATTTCAGGCGAGCAGACTGACAGACTGACTATTCACGAGAGAGTCGCTGCTTATGAGCCACTCACCTGACAGACAAACTTGATATCCGGGGAGCTTCTGTTCAACGGCTTCGGAAAAACATAAAAGTTAAAAGACTTAATTACGTATCTGCAAAAAAGAGAGAAGAGAAAGTGAACACATTCCATCGACACAAACTGCTGTGAAGAGTAAGAGAACTAAAACAGCAACTCACTTTGCTTCTGCGTGGCTGTATTTAAAAGCACAGAGGCCAAACTGAAACAACAGGAAATCCATGGAATGCTACAAGAAAAAGAACAGTGTTTCACAAAGATCCCGTGAGAGATGGGAGGACTGGGGAGATAAACTCGCTCCTGGCTGTTTGACCCCACTGTGCTCACACTGCCTGTACCGTGCACTCCCCCTTTCATTCTCAATCAGTGGGCTGCTTCACCAAGAACTGACCAGGTCTTTCCTGAAGACGACTGATCAACAGAAATCAAACCATCACTGCCGGAGAATGGGTTTCCAAACGAACCTACTTCAAACTGTGACTACACAGTAGCTGCAGGGATGCAACAAGACTCCCATTGCACAGCACTGTCACCCATTCCAGGTTTTCAAACCAGCTTTCCTATACCCAGTGTATCAGGGTAGCACGTCCAGGTGTTTCTTATTAAAATATTATCGGTCTCACCTTTTTCAGTTTCTGATAGCGCTCTTCTGGCGTGTCCAGACCATTCGTCAATGCGCTCACGGAGGGGCCGTCACTGATTCCTTAAGAGAGGAAAACACGCCGTTATGAAATCAGCTTGTTATGAAATCCATGCTTCTATAGATAATCCTGTGGAGTATTTACACGCTCCACACACACTGCATATACTAACATTCAAAGCACCGCGCAGCAGCGCGTAGCTCTTCAATTCACAATGAAATGCACAATACAAAAACAGCGAGACAAGACCGTGGCAGAATCACATCATTTTTATTTTCTACTTTGTTGTTGCTGCACAGAAAAGTTACCTGAAAATTCTCCATCGATGGCTAGAAACTCAGCTTCGTGTATCGCGCTGTATATCGTATCCAGGCACTCTTTAAAATCTGCAAACGACAAAACAGACTGCGGTAATGAACTCAGCTCTGCAAAACTGCAAACAAACACTGCATTGAAGGCACCCGTACGAAACTGTGTCAAGACTTCGCAAACCGAGTACCATCTGCCCGCCTGCTGCAGTCACCCGAGGTGTGGATATTAGATGGTTTATCACAGCCCCAGCCATTGCTCGGATAGTTCAAGGCCCCCGGTCTCATGCTCACTTTTCCGGGTCACTTCCATCCCTGCAGAAACAGTCAGCTCCTCTCGCGCCGCGTTTCTGCTCCGCTCTTTAATCCTTTTTGACAAACACTTCCGGAGCTCGCGTTGGAAACACGTGAAAACAAAACGACGGAGGGGGAGGGGGAGGGGGGAGGCAATTTGAAGAAAAGGGAACACCAGTCTGCAGTGACCTTTAGATGACGCACAAGAGAAGCTGAAAAATCTCAATTATTTAAACTAACCACACAAGTTATAAACGCTATCAAACATAATAATTACATGGCTATTATTTGTCACTATATATTTTATTGTTTTATCTCAAACTGCACATTTAAAGCAAACGTATCCATGGTCAAATGTGGATTTTTGATATTCATTTTTACATTGTTTTTGTTTTTAAAATATGTATTAAAAAATAAGTAGTGGAATCATTTATTATAAATGACACAAATCTTGATTTCTATAAAACAGAGGGGGCAGTGACCTTTCCTGCTGTACCGGCAGTATCCACTAGAGGGGAGCAGTGAGCTTACATGCTGTACCGACAATATCCACAAGAGGGGAGCAGTGAGCTTTCATGCTGTACCGACAATATCCACAAGAGGGGAGCAGTGAGCTTACATGCTGTACCGACAATATCCACAAGAGGAGAGCAGTGAGCTTACATGCTGTACCGACAATATCCACAAGAGGGGAGCAGTGAGCTTGCTTGCTGTACCGACAATATCCACATGAGGGGAGCAGTGAGCTTGCTTGCTTTACCAGCAGAATCCACAAGAGGGGAGCAGTGAGCTTGCCTGCTGTACCAGCAGAATCCACAAGAGGGGAGCAGTGAGCTTGCTTGCTGTACTGACAATATCCACAAGAGGGGAGCAGTGAGCTTGCTTGCTGTACCGACAATATCCACAAGAGGGAAGCAGTGAGCTTGCCTGCTGTACCGACAATATCCACAAGAGGGAAGCAGTGAGCTTGTCTGCTGTACCGACAACATCCACAAGAGGGAAGCGATGAGCTTGTCTGCTGTACCGACAACATCCACAAGAGGGGAGCAGTGAGCTTACATGCTGTACCGACAATATCCACATAAGGGGAGCAGTGAACTTGCCTGCTGTACCGACAATATCCACAAGAGGGGAGCAGTGAGCTTGCTTGCTGTACCGACAATATCCACAAGAGGGGAGCAGTGAGCTTGCTTGCTGTACCGACAATATCCACAAGAGGGAAGCAGTGAGCTTGCTTGCTGTACCGACAATATCCACAAGAGGGGAGCAGTGAGCTTGCTTGCTGTACCGACAATATCCACAAGAGGGAAGCAGTGAGCTTGCTTGCTGTACCGACAATATCCACAAGAGGGGAGCAGTGAGTTCGCTTGCTGTACCGACAATATCCACAAGATGGAAGCGGTGAGCTCGCATGCTGTACCGATAATATCCACAAGAGGGAAGCAGTGAGCTTGCTTGCTGTACCGACAATATCCACAAGAGGGAAGCAGTGAGCTTGCTTGCTGTACCGACAATATCCACAAGAGGGGAGCAGTGAGCTTGCTTGCTGTACCGATAATATCCACAAGAGGGAAGCAGTGAGCTTGCTTGCTGTACCGATAATATCCACAAGAGGGAAGCAGTGAGCCTCTCTCTCTCTCTCTCTCTCTCTCTCTCTCTCTCTCTCTCTCTCTCTCTCTCTCTCTCTCTCTCTCTCTCTCTCTCTCTCTCTCTCTCTCTCTCTATATATATAGTTATTTCTATATAGTTATTTATTTGTATTTTAACCAATGTGTATATTGCAGCTTGTAAAACCTCTGGCAAAGATGAACATATTCAGCACGGAATAACAATTCATGTGATATGAACATTCAGGCCACAGCACATTCGTACATTTGAGATTTACTCGCTCTTTTTAAAGATTGATATCCGCATAACCAATCGTATTGAGCAGAGCCTCCAGCTGCAACCCCCCCCCCCCCCCCCCCCTGGCCAATAGGATTCTCGCAGGGGCGGTACGTGAAGCGGAAAGCAGGAAATAAATGGACGTGTTGTGAAGTGTTAGCGGGTTGGCTTGTAAAGATCTGCGTTTGTATTTGGTATAATAAGCGTTGTGGGAACATTTTAGATTGATTTTCACGTTATAATGTGAATAATGAAGCCGATGAAGTGAAAGCCGGGTCTGTTGGGTGAGAAAGGTAGGTCTGCTGGTTTCATCACGTCATGACTATATTATTAATGTTATAGCGTTACCCGAGGCGTTTCTAGTTTAATCGTTTTGAACGCATTCATTCAGCTTTGGCGATGAACGCTTCTTTGCTTGTGCATTGAGTTTAGTTGGCTCGTATGATGACGCTGTGTGCGTGTGCGTGTGCGTGTGTGTGCGTGGCTGGCTGTCTTTGAACTTGAACACAGCCCCCCCTGCGCCAGACCGTCGTCACACACTGTCTTTGAACTTGAACACAGCCCCCCCTGCGCCAGACCGTCGTCACACACTGTCTTTGAACTTGAACACAGCCCCCCATGCGCCAGACCGTCGTCACACACTGTCTTTGAACTTGAACACAGCCCCCCACGCCAGACCGTCGTCACACACTGTCTTTGAACTTGAACACAGCCCCCCATGCGCCAGACCGTCGTCACACACTGTCTTTGAACTTGAACACCCCCCCCTGCGCCAGACCGTCGTCACACACTGTCTTTGAACTTGAACACAGCCCCCCCTGCGCCAGACCGTCGTCACACACTGTCTTTGAACTTGAACACAGCCCCCCATGCGCCAGACCGTCGTCACACACTGTCTTTGAACTTGAACACAGCCCCCCATGCGCCAGACCGTCGTCACACACTGTCTTTGAACTTGAACACAGCCCCCCATGCGCCAGACCGTCGTCACACACTGTCTTTGAACTTGAACACAGCCCCCCATGCGCCAGACCGTCGTCACACACTGTCTTTGAACTTGAACACAGCCCCCCCTCTGCCAGACCTATAGAAACACGATCACGGGCTCCGTTGGAACGAAGGGTACACTTTGTTTCCTGCTTGACGCTTTGATTTTTACACAGCGTTTCTAGTTGCACCCACTGGCTAAATGTTGTGAATGTTTATTAGGATTTTGAGCTTTCTGCTTTGCAGGGATGAAAGTGAAACTCCCATTGCGCAGCCCTTGGATCCATTCCTGGGTTTACTGTTTGTTTAACAAGACACACCTGAGTGTTACCTGTACACACTGTGGCTAAATCAACCTTGAGGTAAAATCTGGTCAAATTCCCATCCCTGACCATGTATTGTACACTAAAAGTAAAATCTAATGTTCCGGACTGCTCCTAATGTGTTTCAATTAGATATTTTTTATCTTGTTTGCAGACCATTTAAATGGCTTGGAATCATGGTGCTTTGTGCTGCTAATAAAGACGATTCACCTCAGGAGAGCTCACCAGAGATATTCCAATGAAGGGGGGTGTTGATTGTGAGGAATTTAAATCCGAGTGCTGGTACGATCTAGAAAGCCCCCACAAGGCTCCTGGGAGCAGCAGCAGCCTGCTCTCTGAAAGCGAGTTCTCCTGCCACTGCTGCTATGATATCCTGCTCGATCCCACCACCCTGAACTGCGGACACAGCTTCTGCAGGCACTGCCTGGCTCTCTGGTGGGAATCCTCCCGGAAAACTGAGTGTCCGGAATGCAGGGCGAAATGGGAAGGCTTTCCCAAGGTCAACATCCTGCTGAGGTAGGCACACGCACACATTGACACACTGCCACATGCGCACACATTGTATATTGTAGGTGCTGATGTTTGAAGCGATGCACCAGTCTGACGTGTCTTTGTATAGTTTGTATCTGGTGTGAAGTGGCGTTCACATTAGCTGTAGTGTTTAATCGTTCCTGTTGTGTCGTGAGCACCCTGTGCCACATTCTGATGTATGTTCATCTCCATGATCTTGCACACAGGGACGCAGTAGAGAAGCTCTTCCCTCAGGTTGTGGTAAAGAGGCAGGGTGAGGTTGACTCGAGCCCCAGAATCGTACAGAGCCTGTCTGCCTTCCAGAAGTACGGGATCGACCAGGCTTCCCGGGGGCTGAACCCACTCAGCGGGCACCATCAGCGGGGGGCTGGCTTCTTCTCGGGGGTGCTCACTGCCCTCACCTGCGTCGCAGTGAGTATGTCTTCAGGGGGTGCTGCCCATAGCACCCCCTGAATGGGTACCGTTGGTAATTGGTGCGCAGGTGTAGAGCAGGTGCAGTGATGCAGACAGACAACAAAGCACAGCTGAAATGGTTTCTTTTTATTCTAATCCAATGGTCTGATGACAAAGCAATAATAAGAGGGCTGGCAATATACAGCGATGTGTATTGCTCAGTAATAATAAAGGGGTTGCAGTCCTGCACATAATAAACCCAGTCAGACACCCGCACGGTCGCAAGTCCAAAGTGAGTGCTGAAGTGCTTGTGGTGAAGTCTGGTGTATTACATGAAACAATGGTGCAGTGATGTCCGGGTTTTGTGCTGGCACTAAGCGGCAGCTCCGGAACGTGTTAGCCATCTAGTCTGAAACAAACAGGTTTTAGACCGACTGAACAAACAAACAAAACACTCGCAGTTCTCTATTATTAGTGTAACCAATCAAAGGAACAGATCACCTCGCTACGTCCCCTTATATATGGTCAACCGTGACCCCTTGGTTAACGAGGGCAACCGCTCCTCCAATCCGTGGCTGCCACATCATTTTCCATCTTCTTTAACTTTGCATTCATATGAAGGGAAAGCAGGATGGATTGGGATTGCATTTAAACAGGGGTTCATTTGTGTGTGTGTGTGTGTGTGTGTGTGTGTGTAATTAATTACTTATGCGCTATGGTTTCACTTACATAAGTCAAGCAAATATGCATTAAAGCTGAAATCAAACTGTAAAACAAGCTGTTTGTGCAGCTGCAGAGTAGTTTGTATTGAATGTGTCTTTGTCATGTTGTGCACCAGCTCTGGCGTGTTTAGCCTGTAGAATGACTCGATTTAGTGTATGCATAAAGCACTTCTGTGTAAGAAGTAGGCTGTGATGGGGCTAGGATAGCGTGTAGACACCACACTTCATTTCACACTGGGTTTATAATCGCCACGCTAGTTATACAGACAGACCCTCCCTTGTTTTTTGCTGTGTTCTGACAAGGCACAGTGCAGTTACTGTCCACTGCCTAACCCAGGCATGGCTCTTTCAGGTGATGCTGCTTGTGTATCACTGGAGCAGCAGAGATGTTGAACAGGATCTTCTGCTCCATAAACCTCTGACGAAGTGGACTGCAGAAGATGTCACTCTGTGGCTGGAGCAGCTGGGACCCTGGGCTTCTCTTTACAAAGAGAGATTTCAGGAGGCGCAAGTCAATGGAAGGTAAAGTGAGAGACCCTGCCGTCTCCATCCACACAGCTCAGTAAACACTCAATCATTCAGGAGATACATAATATTACCGGAAATGCAGCGCTTACCGGATCGGAGCAATATATTTTTAAACATGATACATTTGTGTTTACTCAGGAGCAAGCTCATTTATTTGATGTGCATTCTGTTCTTGCTGTGATTGATTGAAATGAGGGCGCATCTGAGGGATCTAGAGTCGCTGTGATGCTCTGGAGATGCGCTGTGCGTTAGAGAAACACTCTTTGTTTTGGCAAATGCCAGCTCATTTATGACGATGCCATTAGAAATAAATAAATAAACGTGTGTGTGTGTGTGTGTATATGTGTATATATATATATATATATATATATATATATATATATATATATATATTAGTTGCAATGTAGATGGCACTGGATGCAAAAAAGGTGATCACTGCAGGGTAATTGGATCAAGAAAGTATCATTTGAAGCCTCTACCCCAACACAGAAAGAGCTGTGATTTCTCTGCTTTTATCTGAGTGTTTATTTGTAGACTCCTAGTGATGCTGGAAGAAGAGGAGTTTTCTAAAAGCCCCTTCAGTATTGAGAACCACACCCACAGGAAGGCAGTGCTGATGGAGCTGGAGAGAGTGAAGGCACTGGGAGTGAAGCCACCTCAAAACCTCTGGGAGTACAGGGTGCGTCGCTCTAACACACTGCACCGTGCCGCGAGAGCGAAGCGTCAGGATCTGAAGGATCTCCGTGTCCCTGCTAAATGAAGTGCTAATCAAGATTTTAGAAGCTCTAGCAATTCTCTCACTGGCCCTCCTGTCATTTTTAAATGTTCTAACTGCTGCTCCAAGTGATTTGCTGGTGAAACTCTGACCTTGGGGAGGTGTAATTTGACTGCATGCGTCGTCCTTCTCTGTTTCAGGCTGTGAATGCCGGGAAGTCTCTGTTCCTGCTCTATGCCTTGAAGAGCTCTCCCCGCCTCACTCTGCTCTATCTGTACCTGTTTGACTACACTGAAACATTTCTACCCTTCATGCACACCAGCTGCCCTGGCAATGTTAGCGCAGCTGAGGAGCCAGATATTCTAACAAAGCATTTGGTAAGGGAGCAATGGGATGGTGTGTTCCTTTCAATTCGGAGCTGCAGCGTATTGCCCATTTCAAGAGCCTTTTTTCAGTTTCAGTTCCTCATTTCCATTAGACAGGCCCTCTGCACACAGAAGTTATTTAAATAATAGTGTTCGTTGTTTTTATGAGTACAATAAATTCAAGTTCTAGGGGTTGTTACATTGTATGAAACACCTCTTTACCGTTAGCAGTCTCTCACTGCAACAAGCATGCTCTATTATTTTGTGCTCATCTACCAGCCAGATGGCTTGTATGAAAATTAAACCACATTTCATAAACTTCCCTTTCTGCCCATGGTGTGGTGGAAATATTTATTCATGCATAGGGATGGAAATAAGGCTTCTATTGCAGAACAGTTTCCCCCCTTTCCAGGTTTTAATATGAGCTTCATTAGCCGCAGTGTGCAGGTAGCAACACGTTGAGTTCATTTTAAACTCGTGAGAAAAGCGGCAGGGATCTGCTCTGCAGTGGGAGCTGTCCCATCCCTGGTTAGTGTTAGTTGTGAATGCTTGTCCCTGTTCAGATGTCTGCAGTGTTTGTCTGTTTCTCTCCCTTGAAGCTGAATGATCCCAGCTGGACGCAGTGGGTGGAGTTCCTTGTGAAATACTCCCTCCTCCCGTACCAGCTGATGGCAGAGTTTGCCTGGGACTGGCTGGCTGTGCACTATTGGACGCCGCGCTTCATCATCGTCAATGCCATGCTGCTGTCTGTGCTGGAAGGCTTCACCTTCTGGAGGCTGTGGTCACGCGGGGAGCTCAGGTAACGCACCTGCCTATAGAAGCAGCAGCAGCAGCAGCAGCCGGCTGCTCGGTGAACTGCAGGCTACAGGTGCTTTCAAAAGGACAGCAAGCAGCACACATAAAATACCTGCTGGGTTTATTTCTATTTAAGGTGGTTTTGAATAAGTTTGGTTACCTTTTTGATAAATGTTAGTAATTTACATTTCATTGTGTATTTCAAATAATGAATGGCAGCAGAGCATGCCGGAATACTGCAAAACAGAGCCCAGTGGAATTAGGCGATCTGTGTATTGCTGAACACCGCAGTGTTTAAGGAGGTGGATATTGGGTTCAGTTCTCTGAGTGACTGTTCAGTTTACATGCTGCTCGTCTTCACAGAGTTGTATACAGGTAGTGAGTGAGTGATGCTTTCTAACCAGCAGGGCTCTTCCTCATCACATGTGGAGTCACTTCTGGAAAGTGTCAACCCAGGGGCTGCTTGTCGCCATTGTCTGGCCTGTGATTCCTCAGTTCATCTGCAACTGCTTGTTTTACTGGGCCCTGTACTTCAACCCCATCATAAACATTGACCTGGTGGTGAAAGAAGTGCGTCGCCTGGAGACGCAGGGGCCATAAGAGAAGTCAAACCTGCTTTGAAACCTTCCCATCCTTGCTACTGAAAAGCCTTTTAAATGCCGCGTGGAATCAGAAACGCGCTGGTTTGATGTGAAAGAAATCTGTGAGACTGCTGGAGCTGTGCCATGATATCAAGGCAAAGTGTTTTTCAAACAACATTGAAAAGCAATTCTTCAGTTGCTTTCACACCCATATTGAGCCGAACTGTAATGTTTAAATGCAGCTTTAATGAAAAACCTGAAACGAACGCTGAAGAAAAGTCTGATTGATTTTAGAAAACGAAACCCACCCGACGCTGATCAAATGGGATGTTCGGTTTCTCTTTCCACCAAAACAAACTGATTGTAATTTTAAAAGACAATAATAATTATTGCAGGGTTCAGTGGCATGTGATAATGGACCCGGTTACTGTGTGGGCTGTGACTGGATGATCCTTCTCATCTTGCTCTTGACGTGCTTACTGTAGTCTTGTGCAGTGTCACGTCTCAAACTTGCAGGTGGGTGGTGGTCATGTTCCATTGGAACTCAAACAATAGCCTCATCTTTATTTTTGATCTTCGGTTTACATGTTGGCTCATTGCAATAAAGAGATTACAAATATAGTGTTTAATAGTTAAGGGATGTAAGAGTTCCTGTGATCAAATCACATAGCCTCTTGCAGGGATGCTACCAGAAATAACCCTCATTAGTGTTGAACCTGTGTCTGCATAGAGAGCCAAATGCAGCCACTAATTCCTCAATATAAAATAGTAAGTGCTGTATCTGCTTGCCAGTTTTTTTTTTTTTTTTTTTTTTTTTTTTTTTTTTTTTTTTTGATCGCGCCAAAACAAAAAATCGCGCCAAAACACTTGCTTTGAAGAACTTCAGCTTTTATGTGACTATTTCCCTGCTAATCTGAATTCAGTATATAAGGGCTAACGTTTTGATTTGTTTTGGTTATGAAAGGGTGGCTTGGCTCAGTTTATGTTTAAGGGAAAGTTCTGATCTTGTCTATTGATGCTGTTTCTAAAAATGATGTGAATGTTAATTTAAATGACTTTGTGATGAAATAAATTTGCACTTCGATATAAATAGCACTGATCTATTCATGCACGCTTTTTTTTTTTTTTTTTTTTTTTTTTTTTTTTAAAACGATGAATGTAGTAAAGTGATTCAATTCTTGATTTGGTTTTCTGTCTGCGTCATTGAGCGTGTATTTTGATCTGTGTAATAATCTCATTCTCAGACACACAAGAGGGGGCAGAAGGAGCCCAATTGCACACAAATTGGGTAAAATACAGTGTGTAAATTATTTTAATTGAATTGCAATAAAGAATTAAAGCCTTATTTTTCAGACATTAATTATCTTTTATTTCAAAGCATACATTATTTTATTATACAAAAAACTCAAAGTTAGCAAGCTGTGTAGATAATTCTGCCATGTTGTGCGGCGACCGCAGTGACATTCCCAGTTTCCAGGCCTGTGTTGCAAGCTAGTAGTAGCTGCATGTTGGGTGGTCATATCCACAGAGGAAGTCCGGCCATACTGTGTACTTGGGTATGTAGGGAGCGCTGCGTAAGCATTTCGCTGCTTCCCTGTCGCACCTGCAAAGCATTCTCTCACATCTGTCCTTCAGCAACTCTGAAACAAGAGTAATAACAGTGGCGTCAGGCCCCTGCCTCTCTGCTTCTCAAACAGCAGGGTGTTCCGTAACATTACAGAGAGCAATACGACAGTGTTGCTGTCTGTGTGCAGGGAAAAGGAACAGCTCTGCTACTACCTTCTAACAATAGTACAGAGAGCCCCACACTGACCTTCCTGGCACCCTTGTGTGATAAACAATTTGACAAAGAAATAATCGAGCTTACTCTTGAGGTGTGCAGTAGAGCACCAGGTGAAGTACTGCAGCTGTGGTCTGGCAAGGAAAGACGTTAGTTAAACCTTTACCATGTGCTACACTAGTCCTTAACTGCACTGCTTCAACAACATGGGTTTATCGGATGTGCTTCAAGCCACAGGGCTTAAAATAGCGGTCTGTGGTGGGGCTTAATGTCCCAGGGCTGGCCTCTGGCCACAACAACATGGTGCAGCCCCATTTGCTGTAGTATTCAGTTATGGCTCATGTTAAACAAAAACATCCCATTTTAAACAGAACTCCGAATTTCACTGTATGATCAGTTAGACATGTGAGCCAACAGACTTTGAGCTAGTGTTCCTAACAAGAGCTTAACAGAGAAACCCTGAAGTACAGCCTGGCACACTGAATGATGTGCTTCACAATGCAGGTGATGTTAACATTATCAAGGTCACATTACTTGAAGCCATTCAGGAGATCTACAGCAGTTTCCTGCAGACACAGTGCTTACCGCAGTCTGCCACCCTGTCCTTGCATGTCCAGTGGTACTTGGCAGTCTTGGGTTTGCACCCTGCTTGCTCAGCCTTCTCGTAGCAGCAGTCGTGCTTGTGGCAACACCTCAAAACAACGAGAAAAAAAACTCAGCGAGGCATTCTGCTCCGATGCGTCTTCATAGGAACAGAGATAATCTGAGAAGTGTTAGGAAGCATCACTCTGCAGTTTAATCCCATAAACAGTAACCCTGAATTTAAACTTGAGCGAGATGGGAATAACTTTCCATTTCAGCAGCAGAACATCTTTTACCAAACCTTGTGTGCATACAGACATTCAGACAAAGGGTACAGCCCTGCAAAGTCAAGACTACACAATCCAAACAGACAGCTCCTCTGTCTGGCTCTAAACTCGACACCATTTACATTGTTGTAATTGTAGGGATTTGGGGCGCTGGTCAACATGTGCGCTAGCTCGATGGAGGGCTTTTTAACTTCCTTTCGAGTTAGAGTGACTTGCAGTACTGCAGCTAGCACAAAGTAACAGTTAGTCTGCCTACAGAACCCACAAATGACTGTTTTCAATGTGTGGAGAGCTGGGTTTGGGTTTTTAAACAGCTCTTGAACTTCAGGAAGACAGGCTGGAGAATCCACAGTAACTGCACGCAAGGGCTCAGTTGGGCAGTGCTAGTGTTTTTTTTTTTTTTTTTTTTACACGCAAACCACGCTAAATACTGTTTTGGTCCTAAGAAACGATGTGTTTCACAAACTGAACTGCAGTAATCATTGACTCACCTGTTTATGTGCTACAGGTCTGGCAGGAATTAGAGGTTACAATAAACCCTCATGAAATGCAGACTACAAGAATTCAGCATTTTATTGTTTTACTGCAGTATCAGCGATTTACTACACTTTACGATGCTTCACAACACTTTACCACGCTTCAGACCATGTGATCCTACTGACATTTTAAAAAGTGGTACATTTTGTTGGAGTGATGTTTATTGTATGTTTCAGGGGATTAGTGTGTGCATTACAATACTGTCTGTCCAATTGTATTGAAACAGTGATGTACACACAGCATCAAAACAGGCCACTTCCATTTCTGAAAATAAAAAAAAAGTCCAATATAGGACATAAATGACCCTCTAACAAACAGTCCTGCATTTTCTAACACAGTCAGTCTCAGCAGGAAGGGAGCAGACATGCCTGCAGTACATGGGTCTCATCACAGGGATTTAGTGTGCTTCGTAGATTGTGTATTTGAATCAGGGTGCAGCAATTTTCAGCACACAGGTCATTAATTGACACGTGAAAAGATGCTGCTGTCTAGAATGCAGAG
>NC_054560.1:9274530-9299530 GCF_017654505.1 Polyodon spathula
CAATGTTTTTTTTTTAATTATGATTTTTAAAGAACTAGGACCCTCATTTGTTCAAAGTACTATAGAGGTAACATCGTTAACTACCATTAAAAAGTCTCAACCAATCTTTAGGATTCCAATTAATACCTGAAAAACCTTGTAAACCAGTTGTTTAGCAGAGAAATCCTGATCACAAACAGCTACAGATTGAGAAACTTGTTTTTTTGTGCATTTGCCACACTTTTGCAAAGGATTTATTCTGCAAGACACTAGCACCTACTAGTGGTTGAGCAACAAATTACACACACTCAAGAATAATGGCTGACCTTTAGTTTGCCACCTCATTTGTGGTGCTGTTTTGTTTCAGTTCACCTGTATATATGTTTTAAGATGGATCCTGTTAATTCAAAAACATTGACCACAAATGCAAGCGAAAATGCTTGTTTAACTTTGTGATGCATACGTCTGACTACATAGTAACGTATACATTGTAGAAAAAAGTGCAACAGTGGCACCTTGTGGTCAAACAGGAGTACCGATGAACTGCAGTGTCACAATTATGTCCTTACTTTAATGATTCCTTGCGCCTGTGTCTGTTTACTACATTAACCCATAGTAAAGCCGCCTCTTCACATGAGTTTGGTTACATTCACTGAAAGGATAGAAACTTCTCACTGGTTGAAGGTTTAATTTGTTCAGTTAAACAATTTAAAACAGGGTTGGATTAAAGGCCAGGCGTGGAGAGGACAGCTCTGAAATACGCGCTGCAGTAATACCGGCAGAGCTCCTGTTTTAAACTCGCAACGAAGCAAACCTGGAATAAACAAGGCAATGTTTTAGGAACACGCCTGCGACACCACATCTTTGAGCAAGCGACCAGGTTTCCCCAGCGCAGGGCAGGGTTTGCTGCAGAGCCTCCAGCCGCTCTGGTGAAAGGGGTTCCCAGAGAGGTCTGCCATCTTCACTGCGCGCACAACCAGCTCCGGAGTGCAGGACTGGACCGAGCCCATCACCGCGACGTACTTCCCTGAACACAAGAAGAAGCACCCTGCGCGTTTACTGTCAACAATGCATATGCACATACCAAACGAGAACAGTCTTTTACTATCCACAGCGATCACACATTCAATAGTGCTGCATTTAGAAATACAAAACTCTAATAAATTCAATGGATGATCTGAGCTGATCACAGCCCACATTGATAATTATGTTTCCTGAGCACTACACTATAGCTCACAATAATCATGCAAAAAAAAAAACAACCCCAAAAAAACCCTGTCTAATCATTACTCCAAGAATGCTGCCTAGCACATGATAAAGGGATGGCAATAAAACTCCCGTCGCATAGCAGTCTGATCCATTCCTGGTATTACTAGGAGTTTAATAAGACACACCTGTGCTTGTGCTTCAATCTCGTAGTAAATATACTGGAACCGGTGAAACTGCTATGCAATAGAAGTCTATATTATTTGGAGAACACTTTCTATCATGTTGCGCAAAGATGGCTACGCTCAAATACTTTTACAACCAAAACACCCATTAACAGCCAGTTCATTGACATTCTCGTTACCTCTGCGGAGACAGGGCCTGCCTCTCGGTACGCTACTGGCTGCGGTAACGATAAAGGTCCCGGTCTCGTCCAGCAGATGCACGGTGGTGTTCTGATCCCCGGTCACCTTCCTCACGGTGCCCTGCATCCACACCATCGACACCGCCAACTACACCCCAGCCTCTTCACGGAGTATGCGTGCTTCCCGCTGGGTCCCAGGCAGACCCAGCTGTCCCTAAGCTGACTGTAGAGGACTTTAATCAGGGGGCTTTGGAATAGCGCTCCCCCCGGGGCCCCGTGGCTCCGAGATGCATTCAGCACCCCGCGCTTCTTTACTTCGGCACTTCTGTCAGTGGACTGGCGCAGTCGGATGACTGTGGCAGCAGCAGCCAATAAGCGGGGAAGACTTAAAAAAGGAGACAGCGATTCATCAATATTATAGACAGCAGTGTGCTTTTTCTGTAAATTTTCCAATTATTTTAACTGTTAAAAAATATTTATTAGGTTTTTTTTTTAGACATATGGTTGACACTCTTACAAGATTTTTTTTTTACAAAGGGGGCACAGACAAGCCCTAACCTGTGAACACAGCGAGCGAGCAGTATACATGCCGGAGTGTACTGCACACAGAGGAGAGCAGTATACATTACCACGCCGGAGTGTACTACACTGAGAGGAGAGCAGTATACATTACCACGCCGGAGTGTACTGCACTGAGAGGAGAGCAGTATACATTACCACGCCGGAGTGTACTGCACTGAGAGGAGAGCAGTATACATGCCGGCGTGTACTGCACTGAGAGGAGAGCAGTATACATTACCACGCCGGAGTGTACTGCACTGAGAGGAGAGCAGTATACATTACCACGCCGGAGTGTACTGCACTGAGAGGAGAGCAGTATACATTACCACGCCGGAGTGTACTGCACTGAGAGGAGAGCAGTATACATTACCACGCCGGAGTGTACTGCACTGAGAGGAGAGCAGTATACATGCCGGCGTGTACTGCACTGAGAGGAGAGCAGTATACATTACCACGCCGGAGTGTACTGCACTGAGAGGAGAGCAGTATACATTACCACGCCGGAGTGTACTGCACTGAGAGGAGAGCAGTATACATTACCACGGGAGTGTACTGCACTGAGAGGAGAGCAGTATACATTACCACGCCGGAGTGTACTGCACTGAGAGGAGAGCAGTATACATTACCACGCCGGAGTGTACTGCACTGAGAGGAGAGCAGTATACATTACCACGCCGGAGTGTACTGCACTGAGAGTGTGTACTGCACTGAGAGGAGAGCAGTATACATTGTACTGCACTGAGAGGAGAGCAGTATACGCCGGAGTGTACTGCACTGAGAGGAGAGCAGTATACATTACCACGCCGGAGTGTACTGCACTGAGAGGAGAGCAGTATACATACTGCACTGAGAGGAGAGCAGTATACATTACCACGCCGGAGTGTACTGCACTGAGAGGAGAGCAGTATACATTACCACGTACGGAGTGTACTGCACTGAGAGGAGAGCAGTATACATTACCACGCGGAGTGTACTGCACTGAGAGGAGAGCAGTATACATTACCACGCCGGAGTGTACTGCACTGAGAGGAGAGCAGTATACATTACCACGCCGGAGTGTACTGCACTGAGAGGAGAGCAGTATACATTGCCACGCCGGAGTGTACTGCACTGAGAGGAGAGCAGTATACATTACCACGACTGCACTGAGAGGAGAGCAGTATACATTACCACGCCGGAGTGTACTGCACACTGAGAGGAGAGCAGTATACATTACCACGCCGGAGTGTACTGCACTGAGAGGAGAGCAGTATACATTACCACGCCGGAGTGTACTACACTGTACTGCACTGAGAGGAGAGCAGTATACATTACCACGCCGGAGTGTACTGCACTGAGAGGAGAGCAGTACCACGCCGGAGTGTACTGCACTGAGAGGAGAGCAGTATACATTACCACGCCGGAGTGTACTGCACTGAGAGGAGAGCAGTATACATTACCACGCCGGAGTGTACTGCACTGAGAGGAGAGCAGTATACATTACCACGCCGGAGTGTACTGCACTGAGAGGAGAGCAGTATACATTACCACGCCGGAGTGTACTGCACTGAGAGGAGAGCAGTATACATTACCACGCCGGAGTGTACTGCACTGAGAGGAGAGCAGTATACATTGCCACGCCGGAGTGTACTGCACTGAGAGGAGAGCAGTATACATTACATGTACTGCACTGAGAGGAGAGCAGTATACATTACCACGCCGGAGTGTACTGCACTGAGAGGAGAGCAGTATACATTACCACGCCGGAGTGTACTGCACTGAGAGGAGAGCAGTATACATTACCACGGGAGTGTACTGCACTGAGAGGAGAGCAGTATACATTACCACGCCGGAGTGTACTGCACTGAGAGGAGAGCAGTATACATTACCACGCCGGAGTGTACTGCACTGAGAGGAGAGCAGTATACATTACCACGCCGGAGTGTACTGCACTGAGAGGAGAGCAGTATACATTACCACGCCGGAGTGTACTGCACTGAGAGGAGAGCAGTATACATGCCGGCGTGTACTGCACTGAGAGGAGAGCAGTATACATTACCACGCCGGAGTGTACTGCACTGAGAGGAGAGCAGTATACATTACCACGCCGGAGTGTACTGCACTGAGAGGAGAGCAGCATACATTACCACGCCGGAGTGTACTGCACTGAGAGGAGAGCAGTATACATTGCCACGCCGGAGTGTACTGCACTGAGAGGAGAGCAGTATACATTGCCACGCCGGAGTGTACTGCACACAGAGGAGAGCAGTACAGTTGTTAATATGGCTTTTACTCACACCTTGCGGTCTTTACCTAGCTAGGGACGTGCTTAGCTGTATCTAGGTGTGCTTTATTGCGTGTGGTTAGCTAGGCTTAATGTAAATTAGAGCCTTACCAGTGATTCAAACCGTATCTGAAAGTGCATTTTCTCCCAGTATCGTGTAAACGCAAGCCTCGCGGTTCAGCAGACAGAGGCAGTGTTCCTGTAAATGTCATCATCTGCTAACTGTGTGCTGGCCAGTGCTATTGGCTGGTGGAGTGTTATGCAAATAATAGGCAGAAAGTGCGAGTTTGTGGGTTTGCATTGAGCTAATGCATCATGTAATATGTGGGAAAGGGTTCTGCGTCTGGAGATGGCGTCTGAGTGCATTTCTAATGAACGTTTAAACTGGCGCGATCAATCGGGAACTATACAAGCCCTCGAAACGTGGATCACCAGCACACTGGGCAGACTTGCATTAACATTAGCTGCCCCCACCTCTCTGTGCACTCAGGAATGCTTAAAGCATCTACAGTTTGATTCATTTCAAATGCAAGGATGTGTGTGCTGTACTGGATTTCCACACAGTGTTATTCCTTGTCTCTGACACTAGGGGGCCTCTTTGCTTAGGCAATGTGTTCATTGCTATGCACTCCAAGCCAATATGCAGTACAGCCTGATGGACATGTGTTGCACAGTAAGAATATATGCCTGCATATAAGTGAGATTAAGTAAGAGTTACAGGTACCATGGACAGTCAACGCCCCAGATCCCCTTTTCCAGTCAAGAGCAGGTCAAGAGCTTAAACTATTGGTAATTACCCAGTTATTCCAATGCAACTACACTATTTTGTATGCCCTTTAAATCTAAAGGCTGCTCATCCTTGGCAAGGTTTCAAATCAATGATTAGCAAATGAAGGTGGGCAGAGTGTGACATTCAAGTCTGGCTGATTGCTTATCTGCTGCACAGCTTAGCATCGAAATACCTTAGAAGTCATGAAAAGTTCAGCTCAGTTTCCCACAGGTTAGTTTCAGTGGTGCACTTGCTGCTGCACGTACTGTTGACGTGGCTAGACAGGACTTGTGTGCAGCACTGACAAGCAAGCCCAGATTCACACAGAACCAAAGTGAAGAATTTCAGCAGTCTGTATTAGCGTGATCCACTGGCCTGCAAACGCAGACTCCCGGGAGCCGTAACCCCAGCCCCCTTGTTAAAGAAGCTTGATCCTATAAGCCCTGGTGCATGGGCACTTGCTATCCTAATGTAACTGTGCTACAGCAAACATATCATACAATGGCATGTTGTGAAAAAACAAAGAACCCCACACTCCCTTTCCTGGTGATGTCTGTTAGGATTCAAGAAACAGCAGAGGCTCCAGTATTGCATTGACCTCTTCAAGGAACTGCAAAGAGATTAGGGGGAGAACAGTTTCATTCCAGATGGTTTCATTGTGGTTAAACAGTCAAGGCAGTTGTTTCCCCTCTACACTGGTTCCAGGAATCCTGCAGGATTACACACAATGCTGTAAGGGACTTCCTGTAAACTGAGGCTCTGACAGAAAGGAGAAGTTCAGTCATTCCTCTTCCATCGGTTCCCTTCCAGAACATACAAGGAAGAGACTCCTCCAGGAGCTGACGAGATCACAGCTAGAGCTGGTTGATAAGGGCACTGGTTTCCAGTCAACACGTTTTATTGTTATAGGTTTTGTAAAGTCAGGAAGACAGCAACTCGCCTTGTTGATTCCCTGGACCTTGTATGTAGGCTGGACTAAATGACAACACCAGCCAATCATGTGACTTCTGGGAATGAGCAAAATGTCAATGAAAGCAAAACACAGCCTGTAATGAATAGCAGTCAGGATCGTTTTCATGATTTTATTACACTTTGATAGGAGTAACCCTATTTTTGAGAAGTAGGACAGTACACTGAAACGGGATGGTTTGATACATTGTTATACAATATAATGCTTTCAATATGTAGTAATGAATAGCGAATCCATAGCTTTATCCCTAGTGTTTCAATAAACCTTATTGAACTATGGAGAATGCAGACCATAACCAGGGGAAAAGCATGGAAAAACAACAAAATGATTGCACAAAACTGCAAAATAACTACACAAAACTGCAAAATGATTGCACAAAACTGCAAAATAACTACACAAAACTGCAAAACGACAGGAACAGCTCTGACAGGAACTGCTTCAGTTGTGATTCTATTGAATCCAGTGGAATGGGTTACAAGGGCACCTATATTATAATCTGTAGGAGAGTCATGTGAACACTGGCTAATGATAATCACACGCTCAAGAAATTCACTTGCACCCTGGTATATGGTTCATGATTTGATCTGTTTTTCCATGTTTAATCATGCTTTCATGTACTCTGTACTGTTTCTAGAAATGCAGGCTGATGTCTTTGCTGCAGTTCTGTGGTGTGGCAGACACACATGCTTTAGACTTGCCATTGTTCTGCATGGTTAGCAGGAATTAGTATTTTAATACAATAAGAGTATAATGAAGATTGTGGTACTTCTACACAGCAGTCAGGGAATGACATTGTTGTCACCCTCTGCTGTTTCTACAGCATTTGCAGCTTGCATATCCACACTGTAGTTTAAAAACACAAGCAATGCACCAAAGGGGAGGGGTGGGGGGGGGTGGTGGGTGGGGGGGGTGGATTTGTGATTTTTCTTTAGAAATTACTTGACAGTTTCTTTGTTTTTCGCTGGTTTTTGAATAGAAATCTGCAGTGAGAGAGGGATGGGGGATTGGCTATGTGCAGCTGTGAAATAATAGATCTCTTGTTTCATTACAATGCACTGCTTCCCCAGAGCCTCAGCTCAACTCCCACTTCGAAAACTCCAGTTCTGGAAAAGAACAACAATATATTCCTGGGAAAAACACACCGTTCAGTGTAATTGAACGTGTACAAGCACTGGGAAGTGCTTATAAAGATACACACAGCTATCAACATAAAACATTTTCCAATAGAACCCTGTGCTGGATTCAAACCCAGGTGTAAGGCTTGAGCATTAGTCCACTGTCTGCTTATAGGTCTATCCATTCTTAAGAGTGCATGTGGCTAGACTGGAAGACATCGCTACACTGAGAAGCACACCAAATTCAAATCTTTCAGAGCTTTATACAATCTGCCGGCCAGGCGGGTCAGGTGTCACAGAAGGATGCCTTAGAGGAACATGTTCCGTTATATTAAAAACAAACACACCGACAAGCAAACAAAATACCTTCTCCGTGGCATGCCAACCACAAGACACGCCTGTTCAAACAGCATCTGCAAAACTCTCCTCTATACTGGACTGCATGGCACCCAATTACACCAGGGCTAGCATCAGCTTGCACGTCACTGAACTCCTGCGTACCGCGTCGTATTCTACCACTGCTCCTAACTATAACTGCTTCCTGTGTCTTGTATTTGACTTTACTTTTACACGTTCTTTTATAATTGCTGTTATTGAAATTATTCCAATTCATTCATCGCTCTTGCTACGAGCTCATACTGGCCTTTACTGGTGTAAACAAATATTTTAATATACGTTAACTGCTCTTAGTCCTACTCACTCTCAAATGTAATCATTTGCTGTATATATTTGAATTTGATCATATTTTCTACTGATTTTATTGTACTTTATAACTGCTCTTAGTTGTATTATGATATTCTGTAATGTGATATTTTGTAACAATTGTACGTCGCCCTGGAGAAGGGCTTCTGCTCAGAAATACAAATAAATACATCCTGGTATTTTTAAACAAATACAGTGTGTAGCAGTCTGTAAAGCTACATGCATGAACTTGTACAATGATCAGCTGCATGACGGGCCAGCGAGCTCTGAAAGAGCGATAGAAATACCGGCAGCTTTCCTCTTCCTAAAAGCCCTGCAGGTGACTGATGGTAAGGGCTGACGGTACTTTCACTTTCATCTTCCTCTAAACTCTTCTCCGTACCAGAAACCTGACATTTCTTCTCAGTGTCTTCTTACAGATAGACAAATCCACGACCTAACGTGCTGCCAGACGCTCGTTTTTCTTTGGTTTGTTTTGACGCAGATGTGGATTCAAAGCTGCGTCGTTTTAATTTTCGATTTTTGGTTTGTATTTAATTTTTTAATTTTCTTTCCTAGTGTGTGTTCAGTTTCAAGAACACCACCTCTAGAAACTCCACCTTTGAATGTTGGGCTTTGTCAAACATGAATAGGAGGCAGCTGCTGATGCTGTTGGAGAAACAGGTACGGTCACTTTACTGTGTGAGAAAATGCACCTGAAGTAAGTGTGCTGTTTTGTACTGCAGGCATTGTGTTGTTGTCTGTGGTTGGTCTGTATTTAAACCTCTGTGGGAAGCTGTATACTGCAAAGCAATCCTGCTTTAATTAGAAACCAAAAAGCTGACTTACAGCTCTCCAAGCACAGGCCTGCTCAGCCATTGTGTGCATACGGAGAGCTGATGTTAGCTAGTGATACTGGGGTACAGACAGTCTTCCTGGAGAAGGGGAGACCCTAGCCCTCCATTATGAGCTGGTCGAGGGGCTGTGTGCTGGGGGAGGGGTGCTGTTAACCTGTTAGACCAGTCCTGCTGTCTTTACAGTATACCTGTGGCTAGTTCTGTTCCTGTATCAATGCATTACACATATTTTCAGATTATTATATATATATATATATATATATATATATATATATATATATATATAGAGAGAGAGAGAGAGAGAGAGAGAGAGAGAGAGTGTGTTGTCAAAAAGTATTTTCATACAGATTATTATTATTATATTATACCATAATAGTTATTTTTTTTTTTTTTTTTTTTTAATTAATTAGAACACATGCAATAACAATTGCCACTGTGGAAGGTGGCAAAGGCTATAGCAAGCCACTGCCTGTTTCTGTCACTTTTAAAATAGTCACTTTAACAGATGCCAGCTATTGCCTCAATACACACCTCATCCAATAGAACATAGATTCATTCTGATCCTATCTCCATTATTCAGCGACACTGAACCCTCGTGGATCCCACTCTGATAAAGCATTTCCTGTTTAAATTCCTAACGAATGGTTCTCTGTGATTTGAACTGCAAATAAAAGGGAAATCAGAGGAAAGTTTCGCAGTAGTGCAGAGCTCGGGTGAAGGGCCTGCAAATCTGGGGTTCAGAATGATGGAACAGGCATGTCTGGAAAGTAACTGGTTAGAAACGCAGGTGTGCCGCTATTGTGGGTGAACATTAAGGGTAGATTATCCCAATATCCCAAAACATATACTGCAGTGAGACAATGGCTGATAACTTTTATACTACCCCCCCCCCCCCCCCCCCCAACCCTAACCCTAACCCTAACCCTAACCCTAACCCCCCCCCCCAACACTTTTAACCAGCTGGTTAGGGTTATGGTTCGACATCTGTCAATAAAAAGCTATCACTGACTAACTATAGCATTTGAATCTGTCAAGGCTAGTTGTGGTGAATAGACCGTACACCCCTGGCGACACCAGAAAACTTGCCGTTTTCCAGAAATGAAACTCAGTGCAGAAAATGAAAGATATTGAGATACCTGAGCTGCTGGACTGTGATCACTGACTGATCCTTTAGTACAGATTCGGTTCCGCAGAGCATTCATTATCTGCAAGGAAATCAGTAGCTTGCTTAAGTTTTTAAATACTGCAGACAAAATCCACACCTGCGCTTTCCAATAGCGTGTTCTAATTATTTTACAATTGAAGAAGAATGCAGAAGAAAGCCTGTCTCTGAAGTGGTAACTTTTATCCTAGTTCTTTCATCCTACTCTTCTCAGGTTTGCCCATTGGTCGTGGGGTCAGGTTAGCTGGGTTAGTGTGGGTGCATTGAGTTGTAGAGGAGCAAGCCTGTTTGCAAACATCACGATGATCACGTCCTAGTGACAAGAACCCAGGAGTCAGGCTTTGCACTGCATTTTACAGCAGGCAACAAAAGAACTGCAGTTGTACATGCATGGTGACCGAGCAACAATTCAGAATTCAGAATTGTGTTTTTGTGATGTCTCTGATAATATTCTGCAGGGTGCTTTCAGAATTGTGTTTTTGTGATGTCTCTGATAATATTCTGCAGGGTGCTTTCAGAATTGTGTTTTTGTGATGTCACTGATAATATTCTGCAGGGTGCTTTCAGAATTGTGTTTTTGTGATGTCAGATAATATTCTGATAATATTCTGCAGGGTGCTTTCAGAATTGTGTTTTTGTGATGTCACTGATAATATTCTGCAGAGTGCTTTCAGAATTGTGTTTTTGCTACAGATTCTTTAGACTATGAGTAATGCTGTGATAATGCTTGCTTTCACTGGAAGTGGAACTGCCTCAGAACAGATCAGTGACTTGCTGTTGCACAAGTTTCTAAAGAAACGCTCCTGAGACAGACATGAAGCAGCCTGCCTCCTCCTTCACTCTGTACGCTTCAATCAGCATCAGAAAGTGATTTTATATACAGTGTTCCTTGTATGAATAAGACCCGCAGAGTTACTCGCGCAAGGTTTTAAAACACACAGTGTTAAAATTTTAGAAGCTGGCTTATTAAACAGCACGTTACAGAACTTTAGAACACAGACGCGCTGAAAAAGAGAGACCGAAGAGCCAGGTTTAGCACCGGAGGTCTGGCACAAACTGCTGTGTTAAAAAAGCAAACCTCTTTCTGAAATTGGCTGTTTGAATGTTTCACGGTGTCCAGTGTTTATCAGTGTGCCTCTGTGAAGAGAGGGGAGAGATCAGGGGGTGAACAGTCTGGTTTTACTGTATGCTTGAGCTCTGACTCTAATCGTTAAGCTAGTGATAAATATACTGGAGTAGGGGGTGCATATCCCCAGTGTTCGTCCTCCACTCATCAGTACCATCCTTTCATCTGTGATCATATCTTCAGTTTCGCAAGTGCTGCTTCCCCGAAATCTTCAGTGAAAAAAACAAAACACACAAAAACCCGCAGTTTTTTGCTCGTTCAAGGAGGATGAGAAACCTGTTTGAGGAAACGCTGTCGACTTTGATGGTAAATGAAACCTCCAGAAACAAATAAATGTTATAAGGCACACGACGGCTGCTGTCCTGTGGCCTCAAAGAAAACCTCTCTCTCTTCTCTCTCTCTCTCTCTGTCTGTCTCTCTCGCTCTTTCTCTGTCTCTCTCTGTCTCTCTCTCTCTCTCTCTCTCTCTCTCTCTCTCTCTCTCTCTCTCTCTCTCTCTCTCTCTCTCTCTCTCTCGCTCTCTCTCTCTCTCTCTCTCTCTCTCTCTCTCTCTTTCTCTCTCGCTCTGTCTCCCTCTCTCTCTGTCTCTCTCGCTCTTTCTCTCTCTCTCGCTCTCTGTCTCCCTCTTTCTCTTTCTCTGTCTTGCTCTTTCTCTCTCTCTCTCTCTCTCTCTATCTCTCTCTCTCTCTCTGTGTGTGTGCCTCTCCTAGAAAAGGTTTTTTTTAAACAGCAGGTATTTTCCTTTCCTGTTGCATAAAAAACCTGGAGCTACAATTACATTTCTCTTTTTTTTTTTTTTTTTTGCTGTTTAATTAGAACTCAAGTCCTTGAACAGATTGCTTCAATTAGTGTGACACAGAGTGTAAACCCATTCTAGATTTAAGTGAAGCTAGGGGACCGTTTCTCTACCAGGCAAAGTCCGCACAGATCTGAGATTCTTAATGCTTGCTGTAGTTCCAGACACTAGGAGAGAAATAGACCGACTTATCGTCAGTGCCTGCCCAGGGAAACGCGTTTACTGTAACGGGACTGGGACAGTAATAACCATCCCCAGCATTATCACTCACCGGCTTTTATGCTACCAGAACGCGCTTTCAGACGATTATTGTGTGTCGACGATTGTTAATTAGCAATTCAGACATGTATTAATACAGTACATCGCGAAAATATTATTTTACATAGTCATTATATATATATATATATACGCATTAAAAACATAAAAATAACCATGAAATAAAATAAGTTAGCGAGTTAAACATTATTATTATTATTATTATTATTATTATTATTATTATTATTATTATTATTTTAACAGAATTATAATTATTATTATTTTAATCTTTCATTAGAAAGACTTGGAGCTTTGAAACCCGGTTAGTGTTTCACTACAGAAACATCGTATTCATTGCTCGCTTCTCCTTTCAATTTAAAACGTGGACATTAATAATCCATTATATTAACTCCTAGTTCATTAATTTGTTTTCCCCATCCCATACAATTCAGCAGAAGCGAAACTTAAACGCGAGACGCATGTCACGCAAACATACATACACCTGGCCCTTCACACGCACACGCACACGCACACAGGCAAGGCAGTTTCTAAGAAGCGGGTTAAAATCGAAAGTGAAAAAAACGCGCAGTTTATCAGAACACGCTGTACAAGAAGCATATGATTTCCTGGAATTCATGTTGCGTACTGAGGGAGGGGCGGAGGGGGGCGGCGCTTACCTGAAGTGCTCTCGATTGTATTTTAAGGCTTTAAACTTCAATAGCAAATCATTGATTGCAATGAGCGAGAAGGAGAGGTTGTCTGCTCCACTGCTCCACATCACAGATAACTATCAGACAGTCGGGCTCGTAGCAGCCGCGGACCCCGCTTACCGTGCGCTCCCGAGTAAGATGGTCTGTTCCCTTTCTGAACTGTGCGGATACTGCTGTGGACAATAATATTAACAAGTGTGGAATCTGCACGCTGATTTGTTCTGTATTAAACACGTTGCCAAAGGCGCCTCTTCAAGCATATCACCTCATAAGTGCAGAAGGTAAGATTTCCTTTTTTCACTTTTTTTTTGTAAACTATTATGAGCACTTCTATTTAAACTAGCAAATCCATAATCCATACTATAAAGTACAGACAATTCAAAAAGAGCAAACCGCTCTCTATTCAAAGAGAATCTGGATCCAGCAGGGTACTCAACAATCATTAAAAATACTTCATGAACTGCAAAAGTAATCAACTGAAAACTCGCTAGTGTTTTAATAAAGAGCTACAACGCTTCAGCTTTGCCGCCTTCAGATAGCATGGTCGAAATGGCTGGATCGACTGAAACGTTGAGCTAAATATTAAAAGAGTAACTTTTCAGTTTATCAATTACTTTTCTCCTTCATTAAAACGAGTTTCCGTGGCACAGCTGCCTGCTTGTAGTTCACGCTTGGCTAAGTCATGTTTTACCAGCAGTTAGACACAGCAGCAAGAGCTGTATTGAACCACATTAAGACGCGCGGTTGTTGAGAGGAAAGTCAATGCGGTGCAATTAGACTGGGATGAGAAAGTAGATGAGGAGTAACAAAGGGGTCCGATAGGGAATCCCGCCGCAAAGCCAGTGCGCACTGGAGCTCTGCAGCGAAGTGTAGTGTTTCCAGTGGAGCGCGGCGCTCCTCACAAAGTGAGCCCGAACTGCAGCATGGGCCTTTAGAAATGTTTCTCATAGTAAAAGCCCAGCAAAGTGTAATAAAGCACAGGCAATATATGGTAAAGTATATTAATAAACACGGCAAAGTGCAGGGTATGTACAGTGGGGAAAAGCATGGGGGAAACACCAGGGTGACTTTACTAAGGGTTTGGAGCTGAGCAATACTAAGTGAATCGGTAGTTTGCCGGTGTGTGTCCAAGCTGTACTCTAATCTCTCTCCTAAGGCATGTTATTAATAACACCTCCTGTTTTTCCTGTTTCAGGACAGCTCCCCTGACCTGCATTCCCCTGATGACTGGCGCTATGGAAGACCACACAGGCTGGTCTACGCTGTAGGATGGTAGCGCACAGTAACGTGGCAGATAATGCAGTAGCTGAGAGCAGAGCCAGAGACCAACCCCAGAACCACGAGGCACCCCGGCGGCACAGAGAAGCCCTCCCGGACCCCCAGAACCACGAGGCACCCCGGCGGCACAGAGAAGCCCTCCCAGACCAGGACCGCTTCCCCATCTTCCAGAGCGACCAGGACTTCAAAACCATCACTGAGACCACTGCTCTGCTGGAGAGATCCGGCTTCTACTGGGGGCCCCTGTCAGTGGAGGAGGCGCACGCCAAACTCAAAGCAGAGCCCCTGGGCACCTTCCTCCTCAGGGACAGCAGCCAGAAGAACTACTTCTTCACCCTGAGCATGAAGATGCAATCGGGAGCCACCAGCGTGAGGGTCAGCTTCAAGAGCTCGCGCTTCAGCCTGGTGGGCAGCAAGGAGTCCTTCGACTGTCTGTTCAAGCTGCTGGAATATTACACCAGCTGCCCCAAGAAGAGCCTGGGGAAGCCTCTGCGGAAAGAGAGGCTGCAGCCTTTGCAGGAGCTCTGCCGGAAAAGGATTATCCAGACTTTTGGCAGGGAGAATGTGGACAGTATCCCCGTGAACGCTGTGCTCAAGGACTTCTTGAGCTCCTTCCCGTTTCAGATATGATGACGGGACACCAAGCATTACATCCCTGCCCTGCGGCGGCGCGGGACAGGCTCTCGAACCCGGGTCCTGCCGTCCGGGTCTGCGAGTCTGAATGCCGTTATTTTTGTAGCAGAGTACAGTATTCTGTAATGAGACTTGAACACTCGAGACTGAAAGTTTACACACCCAGTGAATGTTTACACTATCCAGGGCTGGTGGGACCCTGCTGCTATCTCTCTGCTGTGCAGAATCATGCATTTTTATTGTTTTCTTGTGAAAATAAATTTTGTATGAATTTTAAAACGTCATTTCTCGTGTTGTTTTTGGTGAGCGGCTTGGTTGGTTTTAATGGTTCGTCTCTGATTCTGTAACCCTGGAAGAGGTGTTCCCTCCCATTATATTATCATTACCTTTTCAAAAGCAGAGGCTCAGTCCACTGCTTTATAATGAACATAAGAACATAAGAAAGTTTACAAACGAGAGGAGGCCATTCGGCCCATCTTGCTCGTTTGGTTGTTAGTAGCTTATTGATCCCAAAATCTCATCAAGCAGCTTCTTGAAGGATCCCAGGTTGTCAGCTTCAACAACATTACTGGGGAGTTGATTCCAGACCCTCACAATTCTCTGTGTAAAAAAGTGTCTGGAGCTGGCTTGAGCAGCCCTGCTTTCTGAATCATTCAGTGCGAAGCAGTTGCTGGGAATTCTGCACAGGGTTTTTTTTTTTTTTTCAGATGAATAAACATAAGGCCAGCTAGATTATCGATACATGTTACTGTGCTTAATAAGAGTCATTACAAAGAAAAGCAAGGTATTCCCGAGTTCAGTTTAACTGGCTCAGTCTTCAGCCCATCACACTCACACTCCACAGCTCTGCTACAACGTTTCAGTCGACCCAACCATTTCTACCATGAAGGCGGCAGAAGCTGAAACATTGTAGCCAATCATTATAACACTGTAGGAAAGTTTCAGTTCAATTACTTTTGTTCTTCATGAAGTATTAGTGATGATTGATGGATCCTTGGATGTAGTTGGCTGGCTGTGTATAGTTCTCTCTTTCTATGTGATGTGTATATTAAATGACTTTAGTGCATGCAACACTGTACAGCAGAGCTGCCTGCAGCTAGCATGCAAGGCTGTCACAGCAGGGCTGTGGAAGAAGGGCTCGGGTTGCACAGACACATGCAGCTGTGCTGAGGCCGTTAGCCCTGTTCTGGAAGTGGGTTGAAAAAAGAGAAGTGACAGGAAAGCAGAGCCTGTGATCTGTGCTGCTCACCCACAGGCAGCGGCTCTGGATCCAGACAGACAAAGGTTAACCTGTCCCAGTGCCACCCACATGCCTACAAACACACCGCAATGGCCTAGTGATCAAGCAAGTTTAGCCCATCACAATTCCTATCAGTAAGATCATCTGTACTTTCAGTGTAAATACAATGTATTGACCTATTTAGTTGCTGACCCACTTAAAACACACACTGGGAACAGACACTGCTGTGTTTGTGTCTCAGTGTACCACTAGGGGGCTTTGGTGAAGTATGTTTTACAGGAATTCTAGAGGAAACCAATCTCATGCAAGAATGAAAATAAGATGACTTCTCGTAAGTACAGTCACATGATCTAGGCCAGTCTCTCTATTAAGTTACAATGTTTTTTTGGTCCCAGCTCTCTTTCACACTTTTAAATGTGTTCAGTGTAACCAAAAGAAGGGCTGTGAAACAGATCCTACAATTCATACTAGGTCCAATGATAGGCCAAACTTTTCGAAGCCTTAATAATCTGTAATAATATAAAACCAAACTGAATCAGGAAGAGGGTGTTTCCCACGCCAATCTCAGAGCAATGCACCAAACTCGGCATGAAAGGTACAGATTGCCGTTGCACATAATTCAGTAGCTCTGTGAAAAACAATTATTCTACACCCTGTTGCTGCAGTGCCAACAGGATTAGCCCTGGGCAGGAGGTCTGGGGAAGCAGATACCACTGCCACTGTCCGGGATTACCCAGAGCTGGGGGACAGTGCAACCATTGGCTGGCATGAGGAGTCATTTACTCCAGCGATGAGTGTAAAAGCTTGTAAAAAACAAAATGACCTTGGGAAACCAAAAACCACATCAGGCCCATTCAAGATTGATCCATTCATATTCACATGCATTGATTATCATGCAGTCATTAATAATTCTGTACATCATGTGAGTCATCTGTTTTCCCACTATTACAGACACACAATGCAGCGATAATCATTTATACATTAAAAAATTGTATTTATCAATGTTGTAATCGTTGGCAGAGCACGCAGATTTCCACAGAACTGTGATCTCACTTATTTGATTAACACCCAGCAATGCCTGCCAAAACACAATGTGGCAGGTGAATCGCCTTGACTGTTTTCAGGAAGCATGCGAATGCTGTGATGTCTCCTGCCTTCACAAAGAACAGCACAAGAAAATATCTACAGTGTTAACAAGCTCTGTCTGTCTTCTCTTGGTGTACTGCACGTCTGCTGAAACAAGTGTGCTGTACATCACTTATCAGTTTGGTTGATGTGCCAGTCAGGTTTTTGGAAATATTCCTAACCTTAGGGGTGGTACCTGTATTTTTCTTATAAAAAAAAAAAAAAAAAAAAAAAAAAAAAAAAAAAACACCTCAGTGATAGCAGCTTAACACAAAACAGACTTCAAAGTTGGGGTTTCAGTGTGAAGCTGCTCTTTTGTGAGGCAGACCAGCCGTGCTCTGCTGGTGACAGCAGAGAGCTGCAGCCCAGGTCTACATCTGCTCAGTTCTCAAGAAAGAGTCACAAGTGTTCTGAGCAGAATTAGAATTCCAGGTTCTGTAACAAGCCGTCCTAAAAATATCCATCTTTTTAATACACCCACGACAACTATAAAAAGAACTGGGAAGTTCTCCATGTATCCGACTCAGCAGCAATCAGTAAACAAGGCAACCATCTTTAGAGGCCTTGCAACAAAACAGAGAACATAAAGTGAACGCGCTAGTCGACGAACGCTTGCTATCGCGGTATAAATGAACACGTCTGTCCCTCTGCACGGGTGGAATTGAGCTGCAAGGCTAATGTTTTCTGTAGTCATGTACCACTTCAGAGAGAGAGAGAGAGAGAGATACTTGCCTGCCTGACGTCACCCTCTCTAACACCACTGATAAGAAAAGCCACAAGAAAGAGGTTTCAGCCTCATTGCTTCTCTTCCAGGAAAAGCAGCGCTGCTTTCTCCGAAGAGAACCCTGCAGCCACCAGGATCCGTTAAACCCGATGTCAGGGGCCGGGCTCGCAGAATCTCACAAGCTGAAAACGAACCTTGTGTCTGGTATGCAACGTGAAACCAGGTATATGGGTCATTTTGTGTGTGCGTGTGTGTGTGAGAGAGAGAGAGACACACACACACACGCAGGCTAGAGAATCAATAATACACTTGCTTTGTTGTGTTGCTTTTTCAATTGCAAGAGATTTTAATATTGCTGCCAATCAGGAAATTTCACTGCCAATGCACCCCAACACTGTTTCCCATTCAAGCATCTTTGTGATGTCACTGGTAATATTCTACAGGGTGCTTTCAGAATTGTGTCTTTGTGATGTCACTGGTAATATTCTACAGGGTGCTTTCAGAATTGTGTCTTTGTGATGTCACTGGTAATATTCTACAGGGTGCTTTCAGAATTGTGTCTTTGTGATGTCACTGGTAATATTCTACAGGGTGCTTTCAGAATTGTGTCTTTGTGATGTCACTGGTAATATTCTACAGGGTGCTTTCAGAATTGTGTCTTTGTGATGTCACTGGTAATATTCTACAGGGTAAAGAATCAGGAAATCTCATTGCCAATGCACGCCAACACGGTTTCCCACTCAAGGGTCTTTATCCGAAGGTCTCAATATTCACAGCTTTTCTTGTCCCTCGTCACATAAAGGAATTGGTTCTTTAGCACCGGTAGTTCAGCCTCTATTCATTATTTATATAATCATTATTAATATGAGTTGAATTATTTACTGTACCCCTGTAGGACCCATTTCTCTTTCCCAGTGGGGTGCTACTTATGAAACAATCAATTAGATTGATAATGCTCAGTTAACATTGAAGGGGGGGTTAGGGTTAGGGTTAGTTAATATTGAAGGGGGGGTTATGTTTAGGGTTTATTTATCAACAGCAGGCTGCCTCTTACTCACACATTGTAAATCACAATGATCCCACAATAGATCGCTTTTGCATTTCTTCCAGTAAGTCCTCCTCAAATACATTTTTACCGACCACGCTGAGGAGTTTCCATGACAACGAGAAGCAGCGGTTTTGGTCATGGTGGAAGGAGGGTATCGCTATCAGAACTGTAGTGAAACATGAGGGGGGGGGGGGGTTAACGTGGTTGCACTTGTTTCTTAGAAGAGACGATTTATTTAGTCACTTCACACACTGCCCACTTGAAGAGTCTCACTGTCATAGTCTCACTGATGGCTCTGGGAAGTAACAGTATCTGAGTGGGGGTGCCAATTCCACTTTATAGAGCCGGGGGTATTACACCACAGGGGTCTGTGTCTGTCACTAAATACTCAAAGGGAAGGGGAACAGGCCACGAAGAGAAACTGCTCAGGTTTCTTGTTCTTTCACAAAGAGTGCAGTTGAACTTCAACAGACAGTGTCTGAACCGAGCAACTCTGGTCACAGTTTCTGTTCAATGATGAAACTACAGAGAGAGACAGAGAGAGAAAAGAGGAGACAGATACAGATAGAGAGAGAGACAGAGTGTGAGAGAGGAGACAGAGAGAGGAGGAGGAGGAGAGAGAGAGAGTATAAAGGCTTGCTCTTAACAGCCCAGACAGGAGGTGCTGCTTCACAGAAGAAACAAGCCGTTGTTTTTCTCCTAACGAAAGCGAGTGGGCGGCGCGATGCGTGTTTGTTGTTGTCGGCCGCTGCTCAAGTATAATAGTTCCGGATTATTATTATTATTATCTGGCGATATTCAACGGCCATGCACACTGTAAAAAGATACTGCATGTGAATTCTAAAAACAAAAAACAGACAACTGGCGTACCAGAAATCCTTAGAAAGGATTATTTCTTCATTCCAACTAGCCAGGTTCCCACTAATCACAAAGAAAACACAACTCTGTATCACATGGCCAGGGTGCTCCCAGTCAAGAGCCGCACCAGCTATTTGTTTAACTAAGAGGGTCCTTTACGTGGTACTTTTGTAACTGGATTATAAATAAACGTTAGAAGCATTTGAATCAGAACATTATCTTTACCAATCTGATTTGTGGATGTTATTTAGTAACACGGTTACACTGTAATTACACATGTAGTTATGTACTTATAACTTGCAGTGTAGCTGCTCTGTTACTAAAGATGTAATTACAAGGTAATAAATGGTCACTATCAATGATGTAAGTAGCATCACCACCATAGTGGAGTCAAAAAATATGCTAGATCACACACTGGCCTGCAACAGCGAATACAATCAAATGCAACCCAATAAAGAACTTGTTTAACAACATCACTGTATTGAGCCCCACCGATCGAGTGTCACTGCTGCATTCTGAACCTCCATGAAACCAGAAAATGATCGTGTGAAACAGAGCCTGAAATAAAAGCGAAGCTGAATGTCCTGAACTCTTGTACTAAAAGACTTCATGTTACAGATAACATGGCTCTTCTAACGTCATTATAAATCATTGTTTTACTAAAATGATACAGTCTCCATAGTTAAGATCATAACAATATAAAAACAATTAATTGAAAAATTAAGTGCAGGAAAAGAAAGTAATCTAGCCATAGAATGAGCTCTTAGGATAGCCCTGTACTGTGTGACCCCGATACAGACACACTCAGAATGAGCTCTTAGGATAGCCCTGTACTGTGTGACCCCGATACAGACACACTCAGAATGAGCTCTTAGGATAGCCCTGTACTGTGTGACCCCGATACAGACACACTCAGAATGAGCTCTTAGGATAGCCCTGTACTGTGTGACCCCGATACAGACACACTCAGAATGAGCTCTTAGGATAGCCCTGTAAAGAACACAATGTTGTGATGAAAAGAGCTGCTCGCACATTTCAAATGGGCTGATGGGCAAGGATCCATCTGCAATACCTTATTATCAACCAGGAGTGGATCTCAATAATGTGAACAAAGTTTATTGATTCGTTCTATTGATCAGCGCCACTGAAATCATGAGTATTCTGCAAGCATATTCCAATACAATCTTTTATTGAAATCCTCCATTCCATTGCCAATGCATGTACAGTTACAAACACAAAGTGTGAAAACACATACAGAAAATAAGACAAAAACCACACTGACAACAGGAGGTATTATCCTCACTTTACACAGATATCTACAGTACACACAAAACAAAACAAACGTGTTCAAAGTATTGCTTTTCATTGCACTGATTTGTACGTGTTCCCCAAACTTAAAGATCGATGGTTCCTGTACACTAATGTGAGAAGACCTGCTCCTGGGGGGCTCAGAGTGAGAGAACTCCCGAACACCTTAAGTGATCTCTGATACAGGATTCCCCCATTCATTTCCAGCTGTGCTTCACCTCTGCACTGACAGGACTCCTTCCCAGCTGTGCTTCACCTCTGCACTGTCTGATCTGACTGTCTGCAACAGGCCTGTGCTGACTCTGGCCCGGACACTCACAGGGGTACTGTACTGTACACAACATCTGAGCACGGAGGTTTATACATGTTTGTAAGCGACTGATAACTAATTATATTGCTTCATGGGTATAGTATATGCACCATACCCACAAAGTGCCCTATTGCAAGTGTGTTGTTGGAAAGTCTGTGCATCAGGCTGGGTGTTAATCAGAAGCAGCTGCAGCCAGGCTGAATCATGCAGCTATTTATGAACTTCTGAAACCCTCCCCCCAAAGCTGATTTCTCTCAGGGACATTTGCTGCTAAATTCAAAAGGAACATCTAATAATAAAAAAAATCTGCAGACACAAAGATCCCCCACCCCACTCCCCCCATCCCCTCCCCTCCCCCTCCCCTCAGCACAGTGCAAACTATTTCTGGAACCTGCAGTATTCTGTGTGCTGTTTCTTTAATAAAACAAAAAAAGAAACATTTTGTAATCTTATTAATAGTAGCAAAGAAAACACAGCTCCTTAAAATAGATCAACAGATTAAAGAGTAGGGTACTATTCCCCAGTTGAAAAGGGGAGCCCTATCCACGTGATGCAGAACAGCTACAACAGCTACCACAATAACACCCTGATGTAGACATCCGGTACTCCCCAAACACATTCCTGCTGTATCTGAAAACATCTTGAAACACTGCAGACAAATCCAATCAAACAAAAGCAGCTTCAATTAACTGCACGACTAGGGCCAGCATCTCACACAAATGTAAACAGGATATGACTTTTACTAAATGTATTCCAAACAGATTTATTAATGGATAGGAAAGCCTGACACATTTATACAGTGAAAAAAAAAAAAACAACGGCAACAGATTTTAAATGAAAAGATTCTCTAGTTAGGGGATGACAAAGGCAAACACAAATCACACAAGGGCTGTAGATGGTTTCCAATGCAGTGCTATTCAGCATGTTATTCGTTCATTTCCTTTTGAAATACACATTACCACGCCAACATTATCAAAAGATTAGCAGTAATCAAATGCCTTCCACAAAGACCTTTACCAAGTGTTACTCTGAATGATTTGCTGTAGTTCTTGGGAAGACTACACTAATTTGCATACAATGAGCAGCTTTGCAGCAATGCATTTCCATCTGTGACTCTTGTAAATAGCCCTTAGGTGGTGCCTTGTTCTGAGAAAAAACACAGTTCTTTTCAAAATTGGAATCAGATTACCATAAAAAAAACAACCTAATGAGAAATGAGTAATGCTTGAGTAATGTTTTGTTTTTTATATAGATAATACTGTAAAGACAGGATTTGCAAATGGGACAAACAAGTTGAAAACCCACAACAAATTATATATATGCTTTATTTGACCAGGGGTATAATACCCCCCCCCCCCCCCCCCCCATCTTGAACAGCAGCTTTCACTAACATCTCTCAAATATACTTCACCTGAACCTCGACAGTGTTGATAGCATTTCCCCCAAATCACTTAATTGGTATGTTGTTACATTCATAATTTCTTTTTAATTACTGGTAAAGATTTTTGAAACAAAGGTGGTTCGATGCAGAGCAAAACTTACAGACACACACTCACATCCATCCATACATTCAAACCTGCCTACAAGCAACACACATCCAGACAGATCTCCCCACGACTGAAAATGAACAACTCAATGTGCTTTCTCTTCCCACAAAGTTGAGCATGCTATACAAGCTCAGGAGGTCTCTGAAAGCAGTCTCTCATGTGATAGCAGCCAAGCAAACAAAGACAGAAGCAGAAAAGCCACAGCACTGACTGTCCACCCCTTCTCCATATTTACACAATGAAGAGACCAGGAATAGGTGGGTGATGTAACAGGTCAGCTCTGGATGAGGTCACAGCTCGACGCTGGGTGATGTAACAGGTCAGCTCTGGGTGAGGTCACAGCTCGACGCTGGGTGATGTAACAGGTCAGCTCTGGATGAGGTCACAGCTCGACGCTGGGTGATGTAACAGGTCAGCTCTGGATGAGGTCACAGCTCCACTCTGGCTGCCTCAGGCTCATCTGGATCCTCAGGAACCTCCGAGCTCCCCTCCTCATGCAGGGGTCCGGCCGGCTCGGAGCTGATGCTGTGAATGTGCTGGGGGTCAGCGGGAGGGAGGAGGGTCAGGGACTCCACACTCAGGGAGTCCGTGTCGTCGGAGAGCAGAGAGATGGTGGGCTGGTGCGCAGGGGTCAGGCTGGGGGCGAGGGCTCGTCCGGGAGCAGGAATCAAAGAGCTGGTTTCATCCACATACTGGACCGCGTCGGGGAAGGCAGGCTCATCTGGAGTGGGAGACACAGACTGACATTGGGATATTGTTCTTGGGTAAACCCTTTGTATCATTCTCCATGAACCCTGGAAGCACTGCCACCAGCGCTTAGGGGTGGAATCAATTAAAAAACAAAGCAGGTATCTCCCTGGTCTGTGGGACTATTCAATAGTGGGGGTCATTGCCAATGTCAAGTTGTCATGGTAACACTGAATCAGTCATTGAACAATCACAGCAAAACAGAGAAATACCGGGGAGCTGTTTTTTTTGAAGATTCTCAGGATTAAATGAATTACATTCCCTAACGGCAACAAGAATCCACAGTGCCCCTCTAAAGGCACACAGAGAATAAGAACAGAAACCACATGGCACAGTTAGGGTACACTGAGAACTATAAGAAAGGGTTTGAGGCCAGCATGGCGGCGTCGATCAGCTTGGGGTAGAGGACCCAGAACACAGTAAACCTGCTTTAGTCATTCACACAACTTAAACAAGCCGAAGAAAAAAAAGACAAGAAAAGCATGAAAAGAACAGAATAAGGCACGAGACGAGCTGGATCTGCCCCCAGCACAACAATGAGGCTACTGGAACACACGAGTGCCTTCAAATAAAACAAAAGTGGAACTGAAAACAAAACGCTTAAACAGTTTATATATTAGGAGGACAACAAGCAAATTAAAAAAAAGAATAGCAGGATGGAAAAAAAAACACATATCCATATATATATTTAATAATACATACAAAAATAAATAATAGCAATAAAGAGAGTGAGTGAGTAGAATGAGAGGAGAGGGAACTGAAGACACCAGACTGAACAGAGGGAGACTGTCTTTGTATTCAAGAGAGGTGACTGGTTACATACAGTACTGCATGTTAAACAAGCCATTACATATAGTATTGCTGTCTGCCATGGTTGATAACAGCTTCTGAGCTCAGTCCTGATGACCGCCACTAGAACCGCAACACAGAGATTCCTTTATCCTGACAGGATCTGGTTTTAAGAGTCAACAAGAGCAATTTTGTGATCAGTACGGTACAGAGAGGTACAGAGAATGTGGAAGCAAGCAGTCATGTCCTTACTGGCAGCATGACTGCCTCTGGCTAATCTTTCAGCTGCCAAATCCGAAAGCGAACTATTTCTGAGGAACTAAAACAAAACAATAAACCATTTGAAATAACCGTTTCTTGGAAGAACTATAAAACTACCCTTTGATAGCTCCTGCTCTGAAGAACTGAACAATAAAACAATCAGGCTGCATTAGTTTCAGTTTAGCTTTTATAATGCAGAAGTCTGCCCTAACCAAAGGAAAGGTGCCATGTCTGAATTGCAGGGAGCTAGCTGGCTGCACGCTGCATGTGCAGAGAAACTGTTTAACACAAAGCAATCAGGTAAAGCATTACATGACAA